>NW_028270155.1:41347120-41499620 GCF_037043375.1 Chiloscyllium plagiosum
TTTGATGTTCCCAACCAGGGGGCCTTCAGAATCAATATTTAATCTAACAGCTAGGTAAGTAGCCAATCATTCCCATGTGATCTATCATCTCTTAAATTATATTTTCATGTTGCTTTCTTGGCAAATCATTCTATTTGTCTGCTTTTGGAAGGTAATGCTTACAATTATGAAATAGCAGAATGTTATTCCAGTAATTTAACTCATGTAATGTTTGGAACTTTGACGGTGTTATGAGTTTAATAAGTTTCATGTGCAATTATAATATTGTCTCAGAGTTACCTTGTGTCCAACCATTGTATATAAAATGTGAAAGGTGATTAAAATGTGCCTCAGCAATAGCACAAGGTTGCAACTGAGCAATTGCTCTGCATTTTCCTGGCCCCATTTAGATGGGCCTGGAGATGAAGCCTGGAAAAATGGAAGACATTGTTGGGAAGCCACATTGGGATAGCTGTTTGCCAATGAATTCCTACCTTAAAGGGATTTTAACACGTGTGGTTGAGAATGAGGTCAGCTGTCTGCTACTGCACAGAGGTGGGTAGCTAATTGATCCAATAAAGACCCCCACCAACGGACCATTTTGTGTTATTGCTGTAATGTCATAGTGATCCTTTACTGTGTGCACCTACCTCAGCAATGTCCACCTCTCCTGGTGATGCTGCTGACTGGACCATGCTGAGAGAGCTCTGATTGGGACTGATTCTTCAGGGGCCCATAGGCTTCTCTCAGGAGGATACTGAGAAAGAGGCAACTTATTAGGATGCCACCCCCTGGAAAGATGCACCAATTGATCAACCAAAATTATGGGGAGTCCTAATGCCAACTGCAAACTTTAGTCACATGAGGGGTATAGGTAGTTATTTCTAGGTGTCTTTTCCATATGGTGGGAGATTTCTTGACCGGGGGCATATTTTTATGATGCGTGGAGAGAGATTTTAAAAAGATGTGAGAGCATATATTTTACACAGAGAGTGGTTTGTGTGTGGAATGGACATCCTGAGGAAATTATGGGTGCAGGTACAGTTACAACTATTAAAAGACTTAGATATGTACATGCATAGGAAAGGTTTCGAGAGATATAGGCCAGGAGCAGGCAGGTCGGATTAGTTTAGTTCGGATTATGTTCAGTAATGGACTGGTTAGACAAAAGGGTCTGTTTCTGTGCTCTAAGACTTTATAACTCTATCTCTATAACTGTCACCCACTAAGGACATAATATACTACCTATGTCTTTTCTCTCACATGTGGACATGTGTAGGCTGTAGTGGAGCCGGACTTTAGTCAATAATATGTTTGTAACAAGCCTTGCTTCTTGCTAATCCACTTTCGTTGCAAAAAGGAGAAATTGTAGCCATAATAAAAAGTTTGAAATGTTGAACTCTTAAATTTAGGTTTTGATTTAACAAGTGAGGATGCAGGCAAACATTAAAATAAATTTAAAGAGCTGATTAGGTCATAAATAAGCCATAATTTCAAAGATTACATTATTCAAATCATTTTGTTTGTCGCTGAAAGGACTTAATGAGCATAACATTAATGTCAGTTAGGTTGACAGTAATCTTCATATGTTCAATTTAGAAATATTCTGGTTATCACAGTGTTGCACTAATGTACACTCCCAACTCTGCCCCAAAGGCCTGGAACAGCATTTTGTAATTGCCCAGTCTTTCACATGCATCATTATATTGTGGTTGGCTGCTGACTTTCAAATCATATAGATTGGATTTCTTCTCCTAGGGGAAAACAGGACTTGGTTCTGGGAAGATGCTGTTACAAAAGGCTGATTATCTTCCCTCCCAGGCTTAGGCAGGTCAAAGGAAGACCAAAGTCAATGGTGAGAATTGGGAGGAAGATGCGAAATTTAGGTGAGTCCTCAACTGTATTCACTAGCTCTCAAAGAAGCCATTAGCAAACTCCAAGAAAGAAAGAAAAGGGAAGATAAAGAAATTGCTGAGATGTGGTGAGTACAGACTGAGTTTGTATGAAATGCCAAATCTGTTTCCTTGCTTGGTATGGCACAAAAAGATAGTTGCAATCATTCAAGGGTCAATCTAAACTTCCAATTGCCTTGTGGTCCTAAATCGTAAATCTGAACTACAGAGCAGCACTGACATAATGGACTGAATGCAATAATATTCTATAATTCTATCATATTGCTGCATAACATTTGAACTGACACAGTACATTAACGTTACAGCAATAGAAGCATGTGCAACGAATGTAAACAGACTGATTATCACAGGAGCCATCTTTTCTTCTGTAATTGCTGTTTTTACTGACAGTGTATTAATGAAGAAGTAGACATGTGGAAAGGACATTCACTGCAAGATGAAGAATTTGCAGATCAGCAACACGCAAGTTACCTCTCCTAGCTTTTTTGGCATTGTACATCAGTAGATGTCAGTTACAATTCTTTGGAGTGCTGTGATTTTGAGAATATTGTTCCTTACAATTGCTTAATGCAAGGAAACTTCCTTGTCCCATACATGTGAAAGGGAGCACATCATTTTGAGTTGCCCTGTCTCAGTCCATTTACAAAGGAGAAAACAATTTGTCTCACTGACTGTCCATGTAAATAGATTGCTTCATATGGAACTGAACTTTGCTTTGTATAATCGGGATTACCACAAAAAAATGCACAAAGTGGGAGAGAAAACACATGTACAATAATTCTTGATTTTTTTTAAAGGGTGTAATGATCCTAGCTAATGTTATTACTGGACAAGTCAGATTACAGTTTGAAATCTGTATGATAGAACATTTTTCTTGGTTTTAACAAGATGGTCTTTCACTGAAACACAAATGGAAAGTTGCAGGTTTAGGTTTAACAATAGAACATCTGTTTAGTATGCAAAAATGATGATTTGTAATTTATTTAAAATGCAAGGGAAACTGCAGTTGTTTAAAAGAAGGTTTGAAAGGGATTTTTAAGAGTTTACATCAATTGCAAAGGGATCTATTGTAATTTACTTCACCTGGAAACTGTAGGGATAGGAAAGAAGTTAAGACAAAGAAGAGATCAAGGTAGAAGGCAGTCAACACCCAAATGCAGACACAAAGAGGAAGTAGTCAGAGACATAAAGAGGAACACAGAATTTGTATGAGGTGAAACCAACAAAGCTCTCAATGAAAAGTTTGGTTTTTAGTTTGTTGAGGAAAACAAAAAATTCCAGGAACTCCTGAGGAAGTAATATCATAGCAAGCTAAAAGAAGCCAAATCTTAAAAAAAAGGTGTTAATATGCTCTGACATGCAAAACAGCTGCGAGTTATGTTTGTAAACCTGGTATTGTTGGTTGGCTAATTGAGAAGGAGTTCCATACAGCAATGTCATTAAGAATTATGAGATATGAGTGAGAGAGGATTCATGTCCATCAATATGAATCCAATCCATGAACTTCAGATAGAATACAGCCAGCAGCAAACATGACCTGATGACCAAATCAAGTCAGTGGGAAAGACAGAGATCCAATGTACCACTGGCTGAGTTGGAAAGGCTGTGAGATTGTACATCGTGCCATAGTGGTATGGGAAGTAATTCAGATGATTCTGCTATATAAATATTTTAAATCAATTATTTAAAGTGAAATTTATCATTTCATTTGAAATATTAAATTTTGTTTTCATTCATGTTTAAGTTGTATTGGTTCTGACTCCTGGAAAGTAAGAAAGAACACATGGATGCCCTGTACTGGAGAGTCCAATAGGCACTTATTACAGCTCACTATTACACATAAACGTTACATTTTTCAGACATGCTTGAGTAATGTTATGCTACTAAGGTAAATAGAGCAGCATACTTCAGGTAGGGAGTCATGTTTCAAGTAATCCCAGGCAAGGTGTAGTATGAGTCTTTTATACCTTTGTATATATTGATACAGTGTTGAGATCATGAGCATATGTCTTCAAGGTATACTGACATAATGATGATGAGACATATGTAAAGAGCATATATTTTTCCATTTCCACATTTTTAATGAAGAACATGATTGGCTTAAAAGCCAAAAACAGTTGAAGGACTGCTGGACTTCTTAAAAGTGTCACTCAATGTGTTTAAATGACTGTTTGCTCAAGGTGGGGGAAGACCAGTTACAGTGATCTGGAGGTAGCGACCTGTGCATGAATAGATAGTTGGCCAGCAGCAAGCAGCTGATTGATCTGTGAAGTGATGATCAGTTATTGATAAGAAAGACTTTTTGCTTGCCAGCAACTATGAGATTGACTATCTGTGTGATAGAACTTTTTTTTGGTTTTACACTGAAACACAAACAGAAAGTTGCAGGTTTAGGTTTAACAATAGAACATCTGTTTATTATGAAAAAATGCATAATAATGATTTGTAATTTATTTAAAATGCAAGGGAAACTGCAGTTGTTTAAAAGAAGCTGAATAGCTTGTGGGTTTGAATGATTGGAGAAAAGTAATTGAATCTCAGAAAATGAAGGAATGCTTCCTTTAAAAACATCTCAAGCCTGAAGAAAACCAATTTATTTTTCCGTCATCATTTACTGTGTGATGAGGCCTTTTTAACCAGTAAGTCAGAGACTCTATAAGTGTGAACCAGCTGCCCTCTGCCTTCTGCAAGCAAGTGGAAGTACCTCGATCCGGAAAATCAGGAAAATCAAGGAGCAATGTCTTGACAAGCCAAAGGAATAACCTCAGTGAATGCTGAGAGACCATTGAAACTGTCTTCCACTCTTTCCTTCTACCCATAACTCCAGCATGTTCCTCTGTTGACATTTGCCTGGTTGTGTGTGCAGGCAACTTTATGAGGGGCTAGAGTTTTAACTAGTATTGTACACCAATAGTTCATTGTTGCTCATCTATAACAAGAATATGTTTATTGAAAAAACTTAATAGTAATTAGTATTGGAACCTGGTCCACACGTTCTGTTAAGCTAGGTAAAGAAAGAGAATTTTGGGAACTCTGCACACCTTGATGAAATCTTTAACCATTGTGATCATTTTGCAATAATGGCTTAGTTTCTTGTGCCTTGCTCCAGTGAAATGTAACACATAACTCAAAAGCCTAACCTCTTACTAACTCAGACTTATCTTTGCTTCAAAAGCTGTTATTGCTACCTTTTATATCATTTGTTAGTCTTACATTCTCTTTCAGCGCTTTCAATCCTTTATCACCTCCTGACTGCATTGTTTATATTCCTCAGGTATTTATCATTGACAGCCCTCATGTTATGTTTTATCCAAATGTTTGGCATCAATTTTGATTTAGTCACTTACAGCAACACTTTGAAACTTGCAAATGCTGATTTTCCTAATGCCTTTCATTTGTCATTTTCAACTAATTCGATATTAGTTGAAAAACTCAAGCATTTGCTCACCACCACTACTAATGCTCATGCTCTGATACTTTCTCAGCCTGCTGATACCTGGCTGTGGTGCTAACCTTCACTTCCTCAATTTGAAAGAGTACAGGCTGAGAAATATTGTATACCCAGTTAAGAAGCGTCAAGGAAGCCCTCTCCAGCTGCCCATGGGTTCCCACCTTGGTAATGGCCCTGTTGTTTCTGCAGGTTCTAAATTCAGAAAACTCTGCCCAAGTAATGAGTAAATTGTGTCAAATGAGCTATGTTTAATAATGTTAGTTAGTGAGTCAAATAGAGTTGGTGAATTGAGCAGTGTGCAATTTCAATAGTTTATGTATAAAGACATGATATTTGATTATGATTTCACTTAACTTGGCCATTTGGAGAGATCTGCAGATTTCTTTCTGCACTTAATTCTCTCCTTAGGGCTTGATTCCTGGCATTGGTGATGATGGTGACTTGCTCCAACCTCCTTCCCAGGTTTCCTGACCCTCTGGTCTAAAGGTGCATTATCTTTTTGTACACCTTTTATACCAAGGTCTCCAGTGCTGAATCAAGAAATGTTGGAGCTTTCCGTCTCTACCTTATTCTTTCATCAGGTGTGAGAATTGCTGGCACGATCCAGTATTTGTTGACAATCGTTAATTTCCTTGAGAATTTGGTAGTGAGTCATCATCTTGAACCTCTGCTGTCCATCTGGCATAGGTACACCCATGGCACAGTCTGGCCTTTAGCACTATTTCCATGTTTCTTCCTTGGCAGGAACTCTTGTATGTGAAGTATAGATGGAATATGAGGTTTGGTGATGACGAAATGTGGTTGTCCAGTTAATCTGGTCAATTTATATTCCACAATCTTGTGCTTCTGATGTTACATCATTTTTATTGCAATCTGCAAAATCTTCCCAAAATCCAAAGTTTCAAAATGCTTGCAGTACATTTATTTTCATATCATTTAAATTAAATGGTCACATGGAAATAAAACTCTTTAGTTTTGCTATAATAACAGGGATGCTGCCAAAGCTTTTAATCTTGCATTCAACAGGCCAGTATCACAAGAATATCAGTTGTCAAGGAGACCAATTTACACTGGGTGAGAAAACAATGCTAATTGGCTGGCACATGGACTTAGATTGGTCATGATGCTCCCAGGGTGGGTGCACTATGAAACAGTTATCCCCAAGTTTTGAGGGTTTCTGAAAGCTGGTACATGTCATACGCTCGTCATGTAAATACATGTAGCTTTCAGCAAGTATAAGTGAGCCTGTCTGCTAATCTTCTCAGGTGCTGCCTGACTGGCTGTGCTTTTCCAGTGCCACACTTCTTGGCTGCTAATCTTGTGTTGGCTATGAGTATCTTAGTAACTTAGTGGAGCTCGACATGCTTCAACAACATGTCTCATTTTATAATATTTACATTATTATGGAATACTTTTTTCTTTGCCAGCTAGATGCATGTGCCAAGATATGTAGCATATGTAGTATATTAACCACTTACCCTCAGCTTCAATTAAACTAATTAGTGAGGTGGCAGACCATAAAATTGTCTGAGTTGAGGTTTGACATGCTTTCAGAATGCTCACTTAGAGCTGGTTTTATGAGCTGCAGTCTACATTAGTGACAATTACGAGAAGGACAAAGGGTCTTGAGGGTTATTTTACAGTTTGAATCCTGTGCTCAAGCTTTTGTCACGGGGATTCATGTTTATCCATTTCCAAGTAAGGAAAATATTGTAAGTATGTTGGAAGTGAAAGTATGGGCACAGTGGGAGACTTGACATGTTTGCTGTAGCTTAATCCTTTAGCAGTGAATGTAATCCCAACTAAATTAGAGGATTAACTATCTTCCCAGTACCAGTCGTTATTGCTGGCAGGACAGCAAAATAGTGTAGAATCACAGAAAATATCTTTTTGATGAAAATGTAATTCCAGAACACCAGTTTTAAAGAAGAGAAAATATTTATAGTGCAATAGCTTATGGTAAAACATCTTAAAAACAGAAGAATTAAATGGAAAAATGTTAAAGCATGCAGTTCTCCCTCTGTAACTGAAAATATGGCAGCTTTAGAGAAACAGTTTGCATGTATATTGAGCCTTTCATGACCACAGGATGTCTTGGAGTATTTCATAGACAGTTAAATTGACTGAAAATATTTTCGAAAGTGTTTCACTACTGGAATATAAGAAATGCAACAGTGAAATTGTGCACACTTGGCTCCTGCAAGTGCCAATGAAATAAATGAGCAGATGATCTGTTTTTGATATTGGTCAGGAATAAATATTGACCAGACTCTGTGAGAACTCCCATGTTCGACAAACTGTTCCATGGAACATTTCATAACAATCTGAATGGATATGTGTTCTTAGGTCTCATCTCCAGCAGTGCTGAGCTAAAATGTCAGCCTAGATTATGTGCACAAGTCATTACAGAGGTCTACTTTTAAGCAGATGATTGCCAATGAGGTAAAGTGTAGGTTTACACTACTTTTTCTTAAGTCTATTTACTACTCATGGTGGTGCACTTTTACCAGATGGTCAAAGTTTTCCTCAATTGCTTCAGCTATAATTTGCTAAAATACATTTTTTAATCACTTTTTTTAAAGCAACTAAGATTTGACAGTTTAACAAAATAAGTGACAGCAATTTCTTCAAATATTATAGAGCATAAAGAGTTTTGTTTCATTTTCATTAAAAAAAATTTGGAAAGAGAACTGGATAACTTTCAAAGTCATTTCTGATTTCTGGGTAATATTTCCGACATTAGGTTATTTTTCTAGCAAGGCTCTGAGTATATAAAATGAAGCTATAATTTCAAACAGTATTCTACATATTTAAGAGATCAATGCAAATGCTGTTCAAGTATTTTGATACACATTTGTTGGAAGAAGAGACAACCTCCAAATTTGGAGGGTCTCTAACCTCTTAAAATGTAGTTTTCATCTGTCTAAAACCAATAGGGGCAAAATTCAATTGCCCCCTGAATAATGGATAATCCATAATTATTCTGAATGGATAGCAACCAATGGGAGCTGCAAGTATAATCAACTGGGGGCTTGGCTCTGCGGTATGAATCAATGCAATGCAAAACAGGCAACATGCCAACTTGGTACTGACTGCTGGTTGAATCATTCCCACATCCGGACAGCACTAATTGCACTATTGATTGTTTAAACACATCCGCAAGCAGCTAATATCATGAGTTATGAACACCAGTTAAAACTAGCTGGCTCTGCTTAAAGCTAACATACACCTCATTAATTGGTGGAACACTTGAGTATGGGTTATCACTTTGGGAAATGTTAAAGGTTCACTTAGTTTGTGGAATTAATAATATTGTGACCCAAAGGAAGTGACTGACTGAACCAAATCTGGAATTTAAAAAGCCATACTACTGGCGCTTTCCCATGAAAAGACAATAAAAGGGGTTCAGGAGTTTTGGGCTCAATAGACCGTCCTCTGCCTCGGGTTATCTTCATACCACAGATTCTGGATTAGTGGTGCTGGAAGAGCACAGCAGTTCAAGCAGCATCCAAGGAGCTTCGGAATCGACGTTTCGGGCAAAAGCCCTTCATCAGGAATAAAGACAGTGAGTCTGAAGCGTGGAGAGATAAGCTAGAGGAGGGTGGGGGTGGGGGTACCTTGTTGATTCATACCGCAGAGCCAAGCCCCCAGATGATTATACTTGCAGCTCCCATTGGTTGCTAAGGAATGACGATTGGATTCAGAAGACCCAAATTCCAGATCTGGGTGGTAGGTTTCTCCACAGTAACGTGAGGAGGAAGAATGTCCATGCTGAACTTGTAGTTATAGGGTCTGAAAGAAGCAAAATCTATCTCTCTGTCTCATTCCACAGGATCTCAGGGTTCTTATCTCGGGTCATGACATGATATTGAAGATGGGACCGAATCAGGCAACATCCGAGGAGCAGGCAAATCAACATCTTGGACAAAGGCCCTTCTTCAGGGATGGGGCTGAGAACCTCGGGGGTGGAGAGATAAATGGGAGGAGGGTGGGGCTGGGGGAAAGGTAGCTGAGAGTGCAATAGGTGGATGGAGGTGGGAGTAAAGGTGATAGGTTGGATAGGAGTGTTGTGAGGATAGGTGGGAAGGAAGATTGACAGGTGGGACAAGTCATGAGGATGGTGCTGAGCAGGAAGTTTGGAACTGGGGTAAGGTGGGGGAGGGGAAATGAGGAAACTGGTGAAGTCCACATAGATGCCATGGGGTTGAAGTGTCCCGTGGTGGAAGATGAGGCCCAGGACATGCATGTCCTCAGCAGAGTGGGATGAGGAGTTAAAATGTTCAGCCATGGATTGTGGGGTTGATTGGTCGGGTGTCCCGGCAATGTTTTCTAAAGCGCTCTGCGAGAAGGCGTCCAGTCTCCCCAATGTCAAGGAAACCGCATCGCGAGCAATGGATACAATAAATGACATGTGTGGAAGTGCAGGTGAAATGTTAATGGATGTGGAAGGCTCCTTTGGGGCCATGGAAGGAGGTGAAGGGGTTAAGTGCGGGCGCAGGTTTTGCACTTCCAGTGGTGGCGAGGGAAGGTGCCAGGAGGGGAGGGTGGGTTGTTGGGGGCGTGGACCTGACCAGGTGGTCGCGGAGGGAACAGTCTTTGTGGAAAGTGGTTAGGGGTGGGGAGGGAAGTGTATCCTTGGTGGTGGGGTCTGTTTGTAGGTGGCAGAAATGTTAGTGGATGACTTATGCGGTGGTTGGTGGGTGTAAGGTGAGGACCAGTGGATTCTGTCCTTGTTGGGGTTGGAGGGGTGGGGTTCAAGGGTGGAGGACCAGTTCCACCACAGAACACACCAGAGGGCTTCCTTCTTTAAAGACTGCAAGTTCCCCCCCCCACATGGTTGAAGATGCCCTCTAACGCATCTCATCCACGTCCCACATCTTTGCCTACAAATGGACCTCACCACCAGGATATATTTCCCTCCCCACCACAATCCACTTTCTGTAAAGACCATTCCCTCCGTGATTACCTGGTCAGGTCCATGCCCCCTAACAACACATCCTCCCCTCCCAGCACCTTCCCCTGCCACCGCAGGAATGGCATACCTTGCGCCCACACCTGCACCCTCACTTCCGTCCAAGGCCCTAAAGGAGGCTTTCACATCCATTAAAGCTTCACCTGCATTTCCACACATGTCATTTATTGTATCCGTTGCTCCTGATGCGGTCTCCTCTACATTGGGGAGACCAGACGCTTTCTTGCAGAGTGCTTTAGGGAACATCTCCAGGACACCCGCACCAATCAACCCCACTGCCCCATGGCCGAACATTTCAACTCCCCCCCTACTCTGCTGAAGATATGCAGGTCATTTGTCTCTTCCGTCGCCACTCCCTCACCATCTGACGCTTGGAAGAAGAACACCTCATCTTCCGCCTTGGGACCCTCCAACACCATGGCATCAATTTCCCCTCCCCCACCTTACCCCAGTTCTAACCTTTCAGCTCAGCACCATCCTCATGACCTGTCCCATCTGTCAATCTTCCTTCCCACCTATCCGCTCCACCCTCTTCTCCGACCTATCACCTTTACCCCCCTCCATCCAGCTATTGTACTCTTAGCTACCTTTCCTCCAGCCCCACCCCCCTCCCATTTATCTCTCCACCCCCAGGGCTCCCAGCCTCATTCCTGATGAAAGGCTTTTGCCCGACGCCATATGTCCCTGCTCCTTGGATGCTGCCTGACTTGCTATGCTTTTCCAGCACCAGTCTAATCTTCACTCTAATCTCCAGCATCTGCAGTACCCACTTATACCTATGATATTGGAGATATACATTCTCGTCAGACACTGGATGAAGAACAAGAGGCAGCTATGAAGTCACACATCACTTAGTTTTCGTGCTCTCTTCGCTAATACATTGATCTGTCATCTTCGCTAATAACATTGTGTGTAATTTTGAGGAATGATAACATAAGAGTGCATGTAGAGTGACACCAGGCATGGGCAGTTTGCAGCTAATGCTGAGGATAAATATAGTGCAGATACCAGGAGGGTGAGGTCAGGCATTGGTTCTATTGCCAAGGATTCGAATAAAAATTTTAATGGGGCAGACTTCAGAAGAACACTGGATGCAAGCAAAAGATATGTTTGACGCATATGGAGCCTGTCAGAAAATTTACGGTCAATATTAAGGAGCATGGAGAATCTGCCACAAACTTGGAAAAAACAGACAGACAGGACACTGAAAGAACACAGCTAGCCAGGCAGCATCAGGATGTAGAGAAGCTAACTTATACCTCATAAATTGGTGGGAACCTTGAGTATGGGTTAGCACTTTGGGAAATGAGGGTTCACCTCCTGATGTTGCCTGGCCTGCTGTATTCTTCCAGCCTCCTGCCTGTATATTTTGGATTCCAGCATCTGCAGTTTTTTTTGTCTCTCACCCACTTGGCAAAGCATTTATACAGAGGATGAAACCTATGCATTTCGAATGTGTCAAATTGGAGGACAACTCTGTTTATCTACTTGAAACTGCGAAATAACATTTGCTCACTAACATCTCAGCTTCTGAGTGCACTCAGAAGTTGCCCAGTAGCTGAGTGCTGCAGCAGAAGCTCAGACAAATAAGTATTAATATTGTGTGTAAGTTAGATATAAGACATGTAAGTTCATGTGGTGTGACACTGGGCATAAGTGGGTTGCTGCAATGCAGGCTCAAACTGCCGTTAATGTGGTTTTGAAATAAGGCTTTGGGGGTATGAAGAGTCCAACAATCTGCCCTTCCATAGCTAATTGGGTTTGGGTGTGCCATCACAGAGGTGTGGCAACAGGTCCATGGAACATAATATTGCTCTTCTATTTCCAATGGTATAATTTATCCTCACACTATAGCTACTCTGCCAGTGCTCTTTTGTTGCCTGTAAACCAGTCCATGCCAACATGACAGCTAAGAATCTTGTGGGTCTGGAGTCATATGTAGGTCAGATTGGTAAAGGTGGCAGATTTCCATTCCTAAACATATTCGTGAATCTGATGGGCTTTTTTCATTCCCTTAAAAATCAACAATGGTTTTAGGGTCATCAATATCCAGAGTTTTATCACAGTCAAATCCCACCAACTGCCATGAAGGGATTCAAACCTAGGTCCCTGGAATACGAGGTGCATCGCTGAATTAATAGTGTAGTGACAATACCACTAGGTCATTAGCAGAAGCATACTGCACCAGCCACATTTGGCAGCAAGTAGTGTGTGCAGAATTTCCAATAGAAATCAGTCAGCAACTAGAATATAGAACATAGAACAATACAGCACAGAACAGGCCCTTCGGCCCACGATATTGTGCCGATCATTTGTCCTAGCTTAAGCACTTATCCATGTACCTATCCAATTGCCGCTTAAAGGTCACCAATGATTCTGACTCTGCAACTCCCACAGGCAGCGCATTCTATGCCCATACCGCTCTCTGGGTAAAGAACCTATCCCTGACATCCCCCCTATACCTTTCACCCTTCACCTTAAATTTATGTCCTTTTGTAACACTCTGTTGTACCCGGGGAAAAAGTCTCTGACTGTCTACTCTATCTATTCCCCTGATCATCTTATAAACCTCTATCAAGTCACCCCTCATCCTTCGCCGTTCCAATGAGAAAAGGCCTAGCACTCTCAACCTATCCTCGTACGACCTATTCTCCATTCCAGGCAACATCCTGGTAAATCTTCTCTGCACCCTCTCCAAAGCTTCCACATCTTTCCTAAAGTAAGGCGACCAGAACTACACACAGTACTCCAAATGTGGCCTTACCAAGGTCCTATACAGCTGCAACATCACCTCACAACTCTTGAATTCAATCCCTCTGCTAATGAACGCTAATACATCATAGGCCTTCTTATAAGCTCTATCCACCTGAGTGGCAACTTTCAAAGATCTATGAACATAGACCCCAAGATCCCTCTGTTCCTCCACCTTACTAAGAACCCTATCGTTAACCCTGTATTCCGCATTCTTATTTGTCCTTCCAAAATGGACAACCTCACACTTGACAGGGTTGAACTCCATCTGCCACTCCTCAGCCCAGCTCTGCATCATATCTAAGTTCCTTTGCAGCCGACAACAGCCCTCCTCACTATCCACAACTCCACCAATCTTCGTATCGTCTGCAAATTTACTGACCCACCCTTCGACTCCCTCTCCCAAGTCATTAATAAAAATTACAAGCAGCAGAGGACCCAGAACTGATCCCTGCGGAACTCCACTTGTAACTGGGCTCCAGGCTGAATATTTACCATCCACCACCACTCTCTGACTTCGACTGGTAAGCCTGTTCTCTATCCAACTGGCCAAACTTCCCACTATCCATGCCTCCTGACTTTCCGCATAAGCCTACCATGGGGAACCTTATCAAATGCCTTACTAAAATCCATGTACACTACATCCACTGCTCTACCCTCATGCACATGCTTTGTCACCTCCTCAAAGAATTCAATAAGACTTGTAAGGCAAGACCTACCCCTCACAAATCCGTGCTGGCTGTCCCTAATCAAGCAGTGTCTTTCCAAATACTCATAAATCCTATCCCTCAGTACCCTTTCCATTACTTTGCCTACCACTGAAGTAAGACTAACTGGCCTGTAATTCCCGGGGTTATTCCTATTCCCTTTTTTGAACAGGGGCACAACATTCGCCACTCTCCAGTCCCCTGGCACCACCCCCATTGACAGTGAAGACGAAAAGATCATTGCCAATGGTTCTGCAATTTCCTCTCTTGCTTCCCACATAATCCTAGGATATATCCCCTCAGGCCCGGGGGACTTGTCTATCCTCAAGTTTTTCAAAATGCCCAACACATCTTCCTTCCTAACAAGTATCTCCTCTAGCTTACCAGTCCGTTTCATATTCTCCTCTGCAACAATACGGTCCCTCTCATTTGTAAATACTGAAGAAAAGTACTCATTCAAGACCTCTCCTATCTCTTCCGATTCAATACACAGTCTCCCACTACTGTCCTTGATCGGACCTACCCTCGTTCTCGTCATTCTCAGGTTTCTCACATATGCATAAAAGGCCTTTGGGTTATCCTTGATCCTACCCGCCAAAGATGTTTCATGCCCTCTCCTAGCTCTCCTAATCCCTTTCTTCAGCTCCCTCCTGGCTATCCTGTATCCCTCCAACGCTCTGTCTGAACCTTGTTTCCTCAACCTTATGTAAGCCTCCTTCTTCCTCCTTACAAGACATTCAACCTCCCTCGTCAACCAAGGTTCCCTCACACGACCATTTCTTTCCTGCCTGACAGGTACATACATATCAAGGACACGTCGTATCTGTTCCTTGAAAAAGTTCCACATTTCAACGACATCCTTCCCTGACAGCCTGTGCTCCCAATTTATGCTCCTCAGATCCTGTCTTGCAGCATCGTATTTACCCTTCCCCCAATTGTAAAACCTGTCCTATTGCACGCACCTATCTCTCTCCATAACCAAGGTGAAAGTCACAGAATTGTGGCCACCATCACCAAAATACTCACCCACTAACAAGCCCATCATTTGTCCCGGTTCATTACCGAGTACCAAATCCAATTTGGCCTCCCCTCTGGTCGGACAATCTACATACTGAGTTAGAAAAGCTTCCTGTACACACTGCACAAACACCGCCCCGTCCAATCTACTTGATCTAAAGAGCTTCCAATCAATATTTGGGAAGTTGAAATCACCCATGACTACTACCCTGTGGCTTCTGCACCTTTCCAAAATCTGTTTCCCAATCTGTTTCTCCACATCTCTGCTGCTATTGGGGGGCCTATAGTAAACACCCAACAAGGTGACTGCTCTTTTCCTATTTCTGACTTCAACCCATACTACCTCCAAAGTTACTAGCCTGTAACTACCCTTTTAAAATGTGCTGGCATGGGATCTTTACCATTACTGAACCTCTGTTTAGTTGTAACTAAAGCAGAATTTGCGAGAGAATGCTAACACACCTGGCAGTATACGTGGGGAGAAAACAGAGTTAATGTGTCGGGTCAGTTTAGTTTAGTTCAGTTTAGTTGTGACTGTTGAAGAGATGGCTATGATTGGAGTGTTGCGATTCAAAACAGCGACTTTGGCATCAGTGTTACTCACTGACTTGTGTCACAGTCTATCTATTCTGTTATATGAACAGAAAAAGCAATCATAACTGTGAACTAACATCCTCAGCAAAATAGTGCCCCGGTGAAACTTTCACTAAAATTGCTCACATGCCTTGCAAATGCCAATTTGGAAGCAAATAGCACACATGCTGCCAGATTAACAGGAGTTACTGAACAAATTTTTGGAAGCCTAATTTTCCAGGTCTTGAACCAATCAAGTGACTTCCCTTTTCAAATATCTCTGTATCATCCACTGTACCAGGAGTCAAAACTGGAAAGAGTGCTCGAGATGAGTTCTAGCCAACGTCTGTGTCAATTTGTGTTTTTTTTTTAAATCCTAAATGCAATTTTCTTACTAATTCACTCTAAAATCTTATTTGTTGTTTTTCCAATGTCTGCACTTGTTGTCATCACAACTGCAGGGGTGCACTCACTGTAGAACAGTTGTAGTACCTTGATATCATTGGCAGAGATTAAACTTGCTCATGCCTGACTATAGACCTTGAAGATATCTGCTAATTGTATTGTTGAATCTGTTGTGATGCAGTGATACAATCGAACAATACAAAGTGCAGACTAACTATCGAACAGAACATTGGAAAGTGCCTGTTCCATACAACAGTTCAATACTCAATCTGATACCTGTTAACCCTGCAACCTTCAGCTTCATAACAAATTGCTCTGAAATTTGCAGCTACAGGACAATAAGGGGCCAATCAGCAGGGTTGCCAGTGAATCAGTGAAGGGGTGCCAAATAGGATGGTGAGGGAGAGGCAGCAACAATAGGTACACCACTTCTGGTACCAGTTCCTGTCAGGTTTGGGGGCACAGTAATGGTGCCAATAACACCAATTTCCTGTTTTTTTAAAAAAATATTTTTATTGAAAACATTTTTCTTTACAAAATTATAAAATTACAAAAATATGGAAAAATAACATTATAACAACAAAAGCAACACCAATAAACAATAAACCGACTACTATACTACTCTACAAAATAACTCACAACTATGCTCATTACACATCAATAAATAAGTAAGTAAATAAATAACGCTGCTCAGTGTAAAAAGACCTCAGCTCTCAACCTTCGAGAGCATCAAACCCATGTTTGCTTGAAATTATTCCTCTCAGGACATTAGGTTTATTAAACCAAACCATCATGGCTAGACAAAAGCCCTAATTGAAATGGCAGTACAGATCTGCTTCCAAATAATTCAAAAAGAGCTGCCATGTCTTATAAAAGTTGTCTGTTTTCTGGTGCACCATGTTTATAAGAAAGTCCAAAGAAACGTGTTCCATAATTAACTTATGCCACCCTGACAGACCCAGGGGTATTCTCAGACACCCAGTACTTCAGAATGTTCTTCCTCACACAAAAAGTGAGGAAGTTAAAAGCTTTTTCCCCAGTACATTGAAGGGAGATAAATTCAGCAAACGCAGAAGAGAAAATGGGTCCACCTTGCCTTCAGTCCCCAAGACCCTCTCTATTACTCCTGCCACAGCACTACAGTATGGAGCCTGTGACAGGACCACAAGCAATGAGTGAGGGTATCCATATTTATTTTACACTTGGGGCACATTGAAGACACACCCTGCTTAAGTTTCACAAGATGATCTAGGACCAGATGGCCCCTATGAAGAACTTTTAACTGCATGGCATGGGTCCCATTACATATCGAAATCTTCCTCACATTCTCACAAATGTCCTCCCAAGTTTCCTGAGTGACCTCCACCCCAACTCTCTCTCCCAGACCTCACATAGACTCTCAATGGCTCCCGAGGAACCTCCCACCCAACAAATGATAGAGAGCACTCACTGAAAGAGTACTCTTAGCCTGAAGCACCCTCTTTTCTGTATCAGATCTATAACCCTCAGTCAGAAGCGTAGTCTCTTTTTGGATAAAATCTCTGATCTGAAAAAAAGGAGGTCCCTATTTGATAATCCATACTTACGAGTTATTTGATCAAGTGATATTAATGTTTCATCTTCGAACAGGTCATCCAAACAAGAGAATTCCCTATCTGCCCAGGACTTAAACCCGGGATCCATTGTCCGTGACCAGAAACTATGGGAGTATGGAAAAATGTTTTAGACATATTACCCTCCATCTGTCTCATTGCCCTCCATTCTTTGACAGTGTTAATAACTGTTGGATTACGACAATGTTCCGCAACTGTCCTCATTTTGTCCAGAAACAACAGGTTAATAAGAGGACACTTTGCCTGGGAGGCCTCAATGTCCAACCATAGCAACGCTGAGCCCTCGCAGGTCCAATCACTTACAAAAGATAAAAGGGAGCTCAATTGATATCTTCTGACATCCAGAGATCCACTCCTCCCAACCCCTGGGGCATTTGTAATTTTGTAAGCTGGATAAAGGGGACCTTATGGTGCCAAATAAAACAACTAAATCAACCAGTTAATTTCCAAAACATTTCTCCAGGAAAAAGCAAGGGAAACATCCACAAAGGGTATAATAAATGAGAAAGAACATTCATTTTAACAAGAGCAACTCGACCTAGCCATGATATTGGAAAGGCCCCCGTCTTTGAAGGTCTTGTTTAATCTTGTCAAACAAATGAACAAAATTATCATGGGTAATAGAGAGGCCCAAATAGAGAAAGCTTCCCAATGCCACTTAAAGGGGAACCCACCTTCAACATCCGGTATTCCCCTAAGACCCCAACCACCCCCCCCCCTCCCCAGGCATAGCCTCCGATTTTGAAAGATTGATCTTATAACCTGAGAAAAAGCCAAATGAATTAATATATTGTATTAAATAGGGCACGAAAACCGCCAGGTTCGAAAGAAAAATGAGAACATCATTCGCATATAATGTGATCTTATACACCTTCGACCCTACCTTTGGGGCAGCTATATTAGAGTCCCATGAGTGGCCTCTGCCAATGGCTCAATCATCAATGTGAAGAGCAAAGGTGAGAGGGGACAGCCTTGCTGACTGCCCCTACCAATGTTAAAATGATCAGACCTTATACCATTAAGTGAGAATCACTGCCAGAGGATCACTGTCAAGGATCCTTACCCATCTAGTAAACACCTCACCCAGGCCAAATTGCTCCAGGGTATAAAAAAGATATGGCCAATCCACCCGGTCAAATGCCTTCTCCGTGTCCAAGGAAACTACCAACCCTTGAACCGACCATTGCTAGCACACTTGAATCATGTTTCGCAACCTCTTAACATTATTAGAGGATCTGCGATCCTTTATAAAGCCCATCTCCTTAACAATAGAGGGCAACACCCTTTCCAATCTCAATGCCAGCGTCTTCAATAAAATTTTAAAATCAGAGTTTAAAAGCGAGGTGGCTCTGTAAGAAGCACAGTCTTCAAGGGTCTTCCCTTCTTGAGGATAAGAGAGTATCCCAACTCTATGAATAGTTAATACATGTCTAGCATCAGCCCTGACAGTTTGTTTACAAATTCTTTATAAAACTCACTGGGAAGACCATCAGGGCCAGGCACCTTTCCACTTTGAAGTTGCCTCACCGCCTCCTGCATCTCTTGTGCTGTTAATGGAGCACTAAAGAGAGACGCCTGTTCAGCAGACACACCAAGAAGATCCAAGTGCCTAAAGGAACACTCCATTTTATCCCATCTGTCCACACAGCATTCAGATTGGTAAAGTTCAGAGTTAAACCTCCTAAATGCCTCATTGATCTTTTTAGCATCATAAGTAAGAGTCTCATTCCTTTCCCTAATAGAAGCAATAGACTGGGAGACATTCTTCTTCCTGATCAAATATGCCAAGTATTTACCCGGCCTATCACCATGCTCAAACAGCCTCTGCCTCACAAAAGAAAGTTCCTTCCTTGCTGTACGCGTTAGCATGGAGTTTAAGGTAGATCAGAGAGCTGTGATCCACTGCAGCTTAGTCACTGATGGTCTACTGTAATATGCCATCTCACCTGCCTTCAGTCATGCCTTAAGAAGACCGTGTTGCTCTCCCTTCTTCGGTTCTGACTGGCCGAGTATGAGATAATTAACCCTCTAGCATAAGCCTTAGCAATCTCCCAAAGAATGGACGGATTACTAGCTGTACCTGAGCTGGTGACCAAAAAAACTTCAAATTCCTAAGAGAAGTATTCCATAAATTTGCTGTCCTTGAGGATGAAGGATCCATTGGCCAGTACTGTGAGCCCATTACATCACCCTTCATCTTAACCATTAAATGCACAGCTGCATCATCAGAGATGACAATATTCCCAATTGAACAGGATACCACCAATTCTAAAAAAGCCCTGGGAGTTAAAAAAATAATCAATCCTTGTGTGGCATTTATGTGGATTGGAAAAGAACATAAAATCTCCACCCGTTGGATGTAAATGCTTCCAGATGTCTACCAACCCAGTTCCACACATAGATCACCCAACTGTTTAAATTGTGAAAAAAACTTTGGGGGACCTTCGGGCATTCTATCCAGCACAGGATCCATGAGGCAATTAAAGTCCTTTCCTATAATAATATGCCGCAATGCTAAGGCCATTAGCTCAGATAGTGCATCAGTCAGAAATGTAAGAGGATGCGCTGGAAGACAATAGATATTCAAAATACCACATTCCTCACCATGTACAAGTGCCTTAAGAATAACAAACCAACCAATACTCATCTTTAACACAATGTATTAAATTAAATGGGAGACCCTTCCGGGCGAGTATGGCCACTCCCCTGCTCCTAGTACTAAAAGATGAGAAAAACACCCAATCATGCTGCAACTTCAAGTGTTCCTTGTTATTAAGGTGAGTCTCCTGCAACAGGGCAACATCCACCCTCTCCTTTCTAAGACTTGACAACACCCCTTTTCTTTTAACTAGTGAATGGATCCCTCTAATATTCCAGGTCCCCCATTTAAGAATGCTGCTAACCATGATCCTTTACTATAACCTTTGACTTGCTGAGAGGAGGAAATCATCTTGCAACATGCTGAGCAGACTCAAAAGGAGACTCATAGAGCCTATTTACAAAAAAACCCAAAAGCAGACTAACTACAAAACACAAAAGGTGCTTAATGGGGGATTCTACCCCCTGCCCACAGAAGGTGCTTACACTTCCCACACACACACACACACCTCCATTCCCCTTCCAGCTCGAGCCGCACCCCAAACCCAATCATTGGAAGGAACCAACAAAGGACATTATAAACACAAAGGTATAACAAAAACAGTGAGCACTCTGCCCACCCCCACAATGCATCATTGCCACTCCAGCTTGGAGAAAGATAAAACCAACAACAGCTTCTTTGGGAAAAGAGTGAAAG
This sequence comes from Chiloscyllium plagiosum, assembly GCF_037043375.1. NCBI lineage: Eukaryota > Metazoa > Chordata > Chondrichthyes > Orectolobiformes > Hemiscylliidae > Chiloscyllium > Chiloscyllium plagiosum. Next base: position 41,367,797 of record NW_028270155.1, read on the forward strand.
TACAAGAAATAAAAGCAAGACAAAAAAAAAAACAGGCATTATTGTCTATGTCCATAAATACATCTACATTATTTTAAAGTATCCAAGAAGTTTTTTGCTTGTTCCAAGGAATCAAATGACTGCACAGTCTCCTTGTAAATAATACAAAGCACGGCTGGGTATCTCATTGAATATTGAATATCGAGGTCTTTTAACATTCTCTTAACCTCATCCAACAATTTCCTCTTGTGGATCACTGCCACAGAAAAGTCCTGGTAAAATATTATCTTAGCTCCCTGATAGGTCAGGGCTTGCGGATCTCTCCCCAGCCTGCTAGAGTTTCCATGACTCTCTGCTTGTCTCTGTGGCATTGCATTGAAATTTGATCAAAACCCAGGCAGGGGTGCTGACCCTGAGCGGATTTGCGCACTGCAACCCAGTGAGCTCTGTCAACCTTCACCCGGTCTGCCTCGGCATCCCAGCCAAGAAACTGTGACAGCCACTCTTCAACAAAACCTGCTGACTGCCCACCTTCTACTCCCTCCGGCAGCCCAATGACCCGGATATTCTTTCTTCTGCCTCTATTTTCCAGGTTATCGACTTGCTCAGTCAGGGCCCGAACCTGTTTCTCAAGGGCTGGATCTGCCCCACCAAGGACTCGACCTCGGACTCCGACACCACGGTCCGCCACTCAACCTCTTCAACTCACTTCCCGAGCCCTTCCGACTCCTTCTCATGCTTTTGCAGCATGGCTGAGATTGGCTCAAGCCGATTACGAATCTTTTCCCTCACCTCCTGGGTTAGCTATTGGATCGCTCCGTGATCCCCCACAATGTTCTGCTATGCAGGCGTTACCTTCACAGCTGCCAAGGGAGATGCAGCTGCTATCCCAGTTGCAGTCTCTGGCCTGCCCAAAGTTTTCGGCAAGTGTCCCGCGTGTTGAGTCTTGGCCGTTTGCTTGTCCTTAGTGTATCTCGCATGCTTGAAAAAGGATTTAAATGGCTGTATTACCGTTTCACAAAACTTTTTCCAGAAAAAAGCTAAGGTGGGGTGGTAAAAAAGATTACTACCCTGGATTGGGGTGCAGAGCTCAGCAAGGCTGATCTATTCAGATTGCCACCATCTTGAATCTCCCAATTTCCTGTTTAATTGTGTTAGCAGGCTGACCAATTGTCTCGTGAGAACTGATTATGGTCCCTCAGTATATTTAATCCAAATTCTCAGTTTAATATCTTTTCAGAATTTGACCTTTACATGTGGTACAAGTGTTTGGAATTTCCCTTAACCAAGTGTATTGCAATACCTTTGTCTACATTAAAATACATGTAGCAGATTCTGATCCATTGCTTCATTGCTTTGAAATCTGTCTGCTAATAATTACTCCTTCTGTATGAAAAATATATTTAAGTCACCATTTTGATGAGAGAAGAGCTGAAATGAACATGCTAAAAGTGCAACATGATTTGGTACATTTGAAGATGCTAACCTGCAATGTTCCTTGCAATTCCTGTCAGCATTATTGTCAACATGATGAAAAAAACGAAAGGGTTTATTTTCAGTATAATTTCACTTTTTATTTTTCTTCTCTTGATTGCTTTTACATGGCAATGTTTGCATTCTATTGAATTCTGACACTTTTCTCATCATGTTCTAGCTGAAACTGTTTACTTTGTAAAATACCAGCAAACTGGCATTGCGCAACAGCGGTTGACCAATCACTAAAACAAAAGTATAAAAACACTGAATGGCTAACATGCATCAATTTTTGCCAATGCATTGAAAGTACAACCCTCAAGACTAATGCAGATCAGTGCATGACAATTTACTTATTAATTAACCTTTAGTGCTCGTCAGTTTAATTTCAAAATGGTGAGCATATGTGGTTTGCTCAATATACCTTCCAGTATGAATAAAGAGGATAAGATACATTTGTATTGTAGGAGCTGTCATCTGTCAAAATTAGACATGTTTATGTTTTGACATCCATCAAGAGAGGAGAGAGGACAGCAAGTGCTAAAAATGTTCTGCAGGTCTGAAAGCATCTAGGAGGGAAACAATGAAGGACAGAATTATACCAAACTTAGGGGATGGGCCAGGAGTCAGTGGTGAGGATCTCAATAAAATAACAGGGAATTGAACTAGGATGTCTTTCCACTTCTAGACATTTTCCTTGTGGTGGGTTGCAATATGGATCAGCTCTATTCTTTACAGAGCCATTTTGCATCATTTAAAGTTGATGATGGAGTGGCCCCATTGTGTGGGTAGGCTAACAACTTAATGGAGACAGACTCCCCTATACCAGCCTGTGTGTTCACAGTAGGCTGAGCATGATCCCAGCTTGGGGGGTCCATGCTCCAAAGATGAGGTCCACATGTGGGGAAGGCAGCCCCCAAATCCCGAATGATTGTCCTGTAGGCATTCCTTCAGACCCTCACTCATCCCAAATCTTTGTGCTTTATTAAACTTACCGGGTCCACTCCTGAAGTCTTTTGTCAGCAGTGACCGTGTCTCCTGGTTTCAGGTCTGCTAATCCTCTAAAATAGGAAAAACAATGGCAGTATTTTTTCCAAGCTATCCACATCAACATTGTGATTCTGAAGTCTGCAGTGAAATTCAGATGTTTGAAAGACTCCTAAAATGTTGACTCTTGTTTCTTTATCTTCTGATGTTGCAAAGAGCATTTGTAGAGGTTTTTATTTTATTTCAGATTTCCAGTAGCTGTGGCATTTTGTTTCCATATTGAGTCATGAGAAGAGCTGCATGGGAATTCCCACAACAGGCAGCTCTTGGCAATGTGGCTAAAAAACATGTAGGATATCAGTGAAAGCATCTGCTTCATATATCTCACAACGTGAACCAAAGTCCAACTGGGAAGATGTGTTAATGGAAAATGTAGAAAGTCCTTGAAACCAAGGATAAATGTAAGGAAGGAAAAAGACTTATTTGTACGTATATATTATAAGGAGAGTGTACCATGGATAGGGCAAGCTATTTAGACTGTACAAAAAGTCAATAGTACTATAATAATGTTGTATTCTAGCATTGTCAAGACACTGCAAATGTTGGTTTCTGGGATATATTGGATTGATTCACTACCACCAATCCTTCTTTCTGGTATTAGTTGAGCTGCTGATAAATGGAGAGGGATACCAACAAGCCAGTTTAGGAACAAGGTAGGCTCTGACTTGATTAAACAGTAAAGATTGATTACATTTTACTTAGTAGCTGGTTACATTAAATCTAAGATACATGATTGTCTCTTGTGAGACATCAGTATCAAGTAAATACATACTACAGCTTTAGCTACATGCTGTCAACAGTAACAATCAGTCAGGAGCTCTCTGCAATTCTGGTGAACACATGGAGAACTCATAAGACACACCTCACAACTCTAATTATCTCCTCTATCCTCACAGACAGAACTTATCTTGCAACATCAACGAACCCTTTCAAGTACCAACTATCCTTTATAACGAGTAGACTGGAGGAGGTTGCAAATCTGGAAAAGTTATGTAATTGCAATTACAGTAAATTGAAAGGAAACATATTTATGTACATAAATAGGGAGAGTATACCATGGACAGGGAAAGGTATTTAGACTTCAAAGAATGTAGATAATACTGTAATAATGTTATATGCCTTAAAGTGGAAGAAAACACATTTATGAGATAGAACAAATATCACCTCAAGCACAAAGAAAGGTTAAAAAAAGGACTGCAATGAAAACAAAAATTACTAACTTCATTTGGTTTACTTTACTCCGTTCTCATGATTTCTACCAATTAGTCCAAACAACAAACAATTCACCAGTGGTGGGAGCAGGACCATTGAACAAACTGGTGATATAAAGTGCCCTTAGGTAGACAGATACAGCATGAGCTGCTGTATGATAAATGTAATGATCCAGTTTAAATGTTAGAGAATTAATAGGTGCATGGTTGAATGGACACTGTAGATAAATGGAAGGTAAAACAATTTGATTACATTCAACTTTGACAAAAATTCTAAAAATGCAACACCGGGGCACGCAGCCTTTGTGCAGTCACTTAGGTCTTACATGACACACAGGTATAAAGTTAAAAGGTGATAATGGCCAGTACAGAGGATGATACAATTTTGCGGCATTCAGATGTCCTTGAGGCCTAAGGTTGTAACCTGAGACCATGGTTTATTTATTAGTTTTTTTGGACAGTCATCAGTAGCGAATTCTCAAGTTATCTTTTAAGATCTTACTTGTCAGATACTTCTTTCCAGTCTGTGCTTTCAGATTGGGTGTTTTCCCTTCATGAGAGAAAGTGGGATTGAGAGAAAGAGTTCACACAGCTCAGTTAGCAATTCTCAACTCCATCTCCTTCAGTCTACTGAAAAGAGTTCCTTGAAATATCATTTTGTTTCTAAATTTGATTTCTGATGACGTTATTTTTCTTAGTAATAATATTGCAGACAAGTGTGCTATCTGCTTGCTTGTCTAGCATAAAATTATCTCAAAGTTGGTGTTGTTCATTGCTGAAATGGTACCTTCCTTTTTGTAGCTCTTCACATTGTGCCATTTAACTAATATATTTCTGATGATTCAACTTCCTCATCTCAAAGATGGATTAATTAATCTGTCTGTTCCGCTATTCAGTTTCTTATTTACAACTTTAGTCATTATGTGATTAGATGTGTGATTTAGATATATTTTAACATAATATAGTTTCCAAGTTTTGAATTTTAAACTAGTAGCATGTGGATTTTCTGTCTCTGAAGGGGTTTAATATAAGTTTTCTGTCACTTTTTTTTATAAATACGGTTTTGGTGAGACGTTCTGGAGAGTAATGGGGATTATTTTACATTGGAAGAGTTTCCAAGCAAACAATGTACACAAGATACTACATTAGGCTTTAAGTTTGAAGATTCTGGAATTTATTTTTGGGCTTGGGGAAACACCCACAGATTGAAAAATAAGATCTATCTAATTTTATTTTGGGGAAATTACATCAGTCTTCACTGAAGCTGGATAGGTATAACAGTTGCTCCTCAGAAAGTTATGTAATTTAGGCTGTAAAATAAAGGTCACCTCAGTGTAATCAGTTTAGTTTGAAACATCCGGACCAGAAGTATTTGGTTTTAACCCTGAAGGATTTATTTAAAGCTGAGAAAGTATATACTCAATTGAATGAAGGCTCTCGGAAAAAGCCATCAGTACCTCAAGATGGGGAACTGATGCCAAAGTTAAATTAAGTCCTATAGATGGGAAAGACAAGAAAATTCCCTCCAGTGTGATTACTGTAGAGGAGTGTTGTTGGAATTAATGGGATTACATTTTATTGTGTGTTTTGAAATCTTTAAATGTTTATTTATATATAAATGTTTTTTCTCCTTCACTTCATTTGCAAGATAAGCTTTTTTTTATTGTTATACCCAAATCTCAGCATTGAGTGGTTATGTTTCAGTGAAAGATGACCTCATTAAAATGAGAATTGAATCCAGGATTTCTGTCTCCGAGCAAGCAATCATTTAGTATGTTTTTCAATTACAATAAGCTGTTTTGTATTAATCAATAAATGGGAGACACCTCCCCATGAAAGTAACAGCACTATATTCACTCATGACTTATTACACTTTGATATAAGTAGGACACAGCTTTATCAGATCTGTGAGGAGCTTCTGGTTGTAAACCTCAGGTGACCATCCTGGCTTAGAATGTAAACATTGTTTTCTTCAGTTATATCTAGGTAGAGTACATTACTTTAGCTGATGGGGATATTGGAGAGACCAATCATAAGGACTCTCATATTGTAAACCAGAGTTTAAACAGTGAATAAGCAAGTAAGACAGATCAGTTGAGCTCTCTGTAGTTCATATCATTACATGCGAACCGTCTGCCAGCTTTTTCTTTGAGCAGAATAATATTTAGTCACTTTGCTATTTGCTGCCAAACCTACCTTCTTGGATATCGTTGAAATGGTTAATACTTCCAATCCAAAGATTAAGTTTTTTTTTTAGTAATGGTATTGAAATATCTCCACAGAGACTGGTATGCTGTCATTAAGACACCATTTATTTACATGTGGACAATCCAAAGATTAATGCATCCCTTTTTAGTATCTCCTGTGAGATGAAACTCGATTCCATCCCAGCAAACCTCCCCTTACTGTCCATCTGCAACATTAGTATCAAATTTTCTAATCTGCCACATTTGGATCAGTGCCTGTCTAATGTCTTATCAGGGTCATGAGGCACATTTCATACTTGCTCTCTGCCAAACTGTGATTATCATCTCTGAAAGCTGATTGAGTGCCTTAGTTTATGGTTAAGTTCAGCTTTGCTTATCAGAACATGCCTGTTTCCTGAATGGGCAGTAATTATAGGTACTTAATCACAAATATTTATCCAAGGTTTGTAATTATTAGCTGATATTAAATCATGCTGTTGAGATCAACAACCCAGAAAGGTTATTCAGAGGTGATCACTTAGAAATGTACAGGAACAGGAGGAAACCATTTGACTTGCCCAATAATCTTTCATAAATTTTAATTTCCAAGCTGCCTTCTTATCTTGTAATCGCTTCACCCTATTGTTAGCCCATTCAATAACCTAGTTTTCCTAGGTTAGTCAAATTCTACTTATAACATTCCATTTTGTTCTGACAACGTTATTTTAGAAAATCCAACCAATAGATTTTAAATTCATTAATATGATAAATGTTAAATCTATTTATATATTCCTTCCCATAACGAAAAATATTACACGTGAAAAAATTTACAAAAAGTTGACATTTTAGAAAATTCAATTTTAATATTTGACATAAAATGTATCACAGGAGGCAAATATTTGCTGATCTTGCAATAGATTCTGTAGGTTTTCAGCTGATTTTATATGGCGGTGTGGAGAAACCAGCAGAGATCATTCCATATTTCCGCAGTCTTTATTTTACAATCTTAGTATGTAAAATCAAAAATATTAATTGATATCTTGCTTTCTTACTGAATGGGAAGCTAAATACATAAGAAACTGAGTATAGAACCTTTAGACCAGATCTTCATGCATTTTGCCCATTTTTGCCTCTCTCATTGCATTGTCACTGTGTGCAAACAATGCTTACCAGTTTTTAGGTGGCTGTACATAAGTTAATGCATAATAATTTCCACCCATTTAGCATTGTTTTATGAGGTAGCCATTGAGAGTTATTATGGCCCAAATTGTAAACAGTAATTAGCTTTAAGAGACTATTACATATTATTGGCATCAAGTTTTATCTTCACACTCTCATCTGCTGTAAAATTGCACATGTCTTGGCATTACTGTATTTGGCAAGGTCAGTAGTGTCACAGGAATCAAGAACTGAGCAAATGATGTATCACAGCATATCAAGGTATAGGTAAGGTCTCACCAGAAATGGTTTGATTTCTCCCCTGTCTGCACCATCAGTTCTGAGTTTCACTTGTATCAATCTTTAGTCTTTTTCTCTTTCATATTCATGTGTTGCACCTATGCTGCCCTTTAGTAACATCAGACACACCTGTAAAATAAGCCTCCAGATTAACATTGCCAAACTAAAATTTGTCCATCACAGGTTAATAAATTATGCCAGAAATTTCTTACCTATCAAAATTAAAGTAGAAAATGCGCACAATTTCTTGATATGCATGAGGTAATTTCCTCATTGAATTGTAGAATCCCCACAGAGTGGAAAGAGGTCATTTGGCTCATTGAGCCTGCACTGACCCATTGAAGATAGACCGACTGAAGAGCATTCCATCCAGATCCAACCCTCCACCACATCCCTGTAACATGGGACGGCATGGTGGCTCAGTAGTTAGTGCTGCTGCCCCACATCACCAGGGACCGGGGTTCAATCCCAGCTTCGGGCGACTGTCTGTGTGGAGTTTGCACATTCTTCCTGCATCTGCATGGGTTTTTTCTGGGTGTTCCAGTTTCCTCCAACAGTCCAAAAATACATAGGTTAGGTGAATTAGCCATGCTAAAATGCCCATATTGTTGAGGGATATACAGTTTAGGTGTATTAGTCAGGAGTAAATGTAGAGTAATAGGGGAATTGGTCTGGATGGATTACTCTTCAGAGGGACAGTGAGGACTTGTTGGGCCAAATGGCCTGTTTCCACTCTGTAGGGATTCTATGTCTTCATTTACCATGACTAACCCACATAACTTGCACATCATTGGATACTGCGGGGCAATGTAGCATGGCCAATCCAACTAAACTGCACATCTTTAGACTGTGGGAGGAAACTGGACCACCTGGAGGAAACTCTCACAGACATAGAGAGAATATTCAATCCCCAAAGGTTAACAAAAAATTGACAAATAGAACTTGTGGGTGATAAAGTTATGTTAAAACGATCCAAAAGAGAGCTACAAAATGATTTACTAGCTAATATACACTATTCAAATAGGCTGAAAGGTCAATGTTGTGGTAATCTAGAATTCCATAAAATAATGAAATAATAAATGATAGCTGTTTTACTGACAGCTTAACAGATTGAGGAATACCAGGGAACCTGAATATTTTGAACATTGATTGGTTGTTCTTTTCTCTGAGAGTAGAGAAGGGTACACCTGGCTGGTATGGTAGATACTGACTCTTTACTAGAAGCAAGAGTGACCTGGGCTGGTTCTTGGTTAAAGCATCTCAGAAAATTACATAACAGAAGAGGTAGTGGGTAGAGTCATAGAGTCATAGAGATGTACAGCATGGAAACAGACCCTTCGGTCCAACCCATGCATGCCGACCAGATATCCCAACCCGATCTCGTCCCACTTGCCAGCACCCGGCCCATATCCCTCCAAACCCTTCCTATTCATATACCCATCCAAATGCCTCTTAAATGTTGCAATTGTACCAGTCTCCACCACTTCCTCTGGCAGCTCATTCCATACACGTACCACCCTCTGTGTGAAAAAGTTGCCCCTCTTTTATATCTTTCCCCTCTCACCCTAAACCTATGCCCTCTAGTTCTGGACTCAGGGATGAAGGAAGTATTTGCTTATGTTAATATTTTGTTCATATAGTGTGGGGTTGGTTTAATAGGCCTGCTTACTGTTACCCTGTTAATCAGGTTTACACATTTAAAATAAGAATTATTCAATATTAAACTGAAATGGGAAATCTCCACTCAGAGTTGGACATAAAACTCTGCAGTTTTTATATTATCTTCTGATAAACAAGATGATGAGTCTAAATGAGATTGATTAAAGAATAACTTGTGATGACTTTTGACCCAGAAACAGTATAATAAGACAAATTTACAATATATTTTAAATGTCTGCAGAATTTGTAATTTTCTTTATGACTGTCTTTAAATGACTTAAGTTTGCATCAATTATATAGAGATCAACTGTAATTTCTTGAAAAATATGAGATACGGATCCTTGTGACCTGGCGACCCCTATCATGGGAAATACTGCCAGCAGGAAAGAAGTTCTTCAAAAAAAAAGAGGCCATGTGACTGGCAGACGTGAAAAAGCACTCAGACACAAAGGACAGCTACAAGCAGAGGAGAAGGAGGATAAAGGTTATTGGTGTACAGATACAAAAGGAAACAGACAGTGTGGAAAGAGAAACACAGATTTCTTCAGAGCAGATTTAAGAAATGTGGGCGGCACGGTGGCACAGTGCTTAGCACTGCTGCCTCACAGCATCAGAGACCCGGGTTCAATTCCCGCCTCAGGTGACTGACTGTGTGGAGTTTGCACGTTCTCCCCGTGTCTGCGTGGGTTTCCTCCGGGTGCTCCGGTTTCCTCCCACCATCCAAAGATGTGCAGGGTCAGGTGAATTGGCCATACTAAATTGCCTGTAGTGTTAGGTTAGGGGTATGGGTGGGTTTCGCTTCGGCGGGTCGGTGTGGACTTGTTTGGCCGAAGGGCCTGTTTCCACACTGTAATCTAATCTAAATCTAAATCTAAATCTTTCAAAGAAAGAGGTCAATTATTTTGTTTTGGCAGCAATGGAGATAGAAATGTTGGAGGTAACATGTATGAAGGCTGAAATTATCTAAAATTTGGAAAACTGTGTTAATAGCTCAGAGGGAGCTAGACACTTTTCCAAAATATGTTCAGACTGTGGATTTGGGTGGTGTTGGTTGGAACACTGGAGAGGCAAAACAGTCAAGGCTATCATGGGCAAAGGGATAGAATGGTTACAGACGTGAGTCTGGCTGATGACAGTAGAATGCAGAAATATCTAAGATGAAACTTGTTGTTAAATAGTATTCCTGACTTACCCTGTTTAAGAGCATGTTTGTCAGTGATGTCACAGCTTCGATGGGTTCTGGAGTGGCGGTGGCATCTTCAGAGGCAGCGTGTCTACAGAGTAGGTTGGTCAACCTGTGAAGGTTGGAGGAGGACTCTCCCCTGTGCATGGAGTGGACTCCTGGCAGCAGCATGGTGTGGGCTGGTGTAGCCCAGAGAGGGACACTGGCAGCAGTATGGTGTGGGCTGGTGTAGCCCAGAGTGAGACACTGGCAGCAGTATGGTGTGGGCTAGTGTAGCCCAGAGAGGGACACTGGCAGCAGTATGGTGTGGGCTAGTGTAGCCCGGAGAGGGACATTGGCAGCAGTATGGTGTGGGCTGGTGTAGCCCAGAGTGAGACACTGGCAGCTGTATGGTGTGGGCTGGTGTAGCCCAGAGCGAGACACTGGCAGCAGTATGGTGTGGGCTGGTGTAGCCCAGAGAGGGACACTGGCAGCAGTATGGTGAGGGCTAGTGTAGCCCAGAGAGGGACACTGGCAGCAGTATGGTGTGGGCTAGTGTAGCCCGGAGAGGGACATTGGCAGCAGTATGGTGTGGGCTGGTGTAGCCCAGAGCGAGACACTGGCAGCAGTATGGTGTGGGCTGGTGTAGCCCGGAGAGGGACACTGGCAGCAGTATGGTGTGGGCTGGTATAGCCCAGAGCGAGACACTGGCAGCAGTATGGTGTGGGCTGGTGTATCCTGGAGTAGGACACAGATTCTGTGTCCATGATCCTACTCCACAACCACCTGAAGGAGCAACACTCTGAAAGCTAGTGCTTCCAACTAAACCTGTTGGACTATAACCTGGTGTTGTGTGATTTTTAACTTTGTACACTCCAGTCCAAAACTGGCACCTCCACATTACGGCTTAACATAATAGGCATTTCTTTTCCAATACCTACCCTGCTTAGAATATTCTACCTCTTATCTAAAATATATTTTGAACATAGCTTTTCATAGTGACAGGAAGTGAAAGCTGTTAAGACAATAAGACCATAAGACAAAGGAGTGGAAGTGAAGCTATTTGGCCCATCAAGTCCACTCCGCCATTTAATCATGACTGATGGGCATTTCAACTCCACATATCCGCACTCTCCCCATAGCCCTTACTTCCTTGCAAGATCAAGAATTTATCAATCTCTGCCTTGAAGACATTTAAGGTCCCAGCCTCCACTGCGCTCCGTGGCAATGAACACACCTCCTTAAATAGCAATCACTTGCCTTCCCAACAACCTCCCTGCACCGATCTCACTTCCGCCCAGCCTCCGCCACTCTCAGCTGTAGAAAAGCTGTGTGGTCTGATAAGATGCCGCAATTTCAGTCTTAAGTGAAGATTATGCACTTGCGTTCAAGTGCACACTCAGAACTAGCTTTGAAGCTTCTGAACTGCACATTGTGCAGATGATATAGATGAGGGAAGACTCCAGTTCTCGGTCTTCCTTTAATAGAAGGCACAAGGACAGAAAGCCTGTTGCACTGGTTAATCTTCTCATGCACTCTCCTTGTGACTCCAAAGCAAATTACAAGAGGCATTGATTATGGGCTGAAAATCAAATCACAATGTTTCAAGTCTTTTATATCACGTGGAGAAAGTCAGGTCTGCAGATGCTGGAGATCAAAGTTGAAACTTTATTGCTGGAACAGCACAGCAGGTCAGGCAGCATCCAGGGAACAGGAGATTCGACGTTTCGGGCACAGGCCCTTCTTCAGGAATGAGCAGAGAGTGTTCAGCAGGAGAAGATAAAAGGTAGGGAGGAGGGACTTGGAGGAGGGGAGTTGGAAATGTGATAGGTAGCAGGAGAAGATAAAAGGTAGGGAGGAGGGACTTGGAGGAGGGGAGTTGGAAATGTGATAGGATTCCAACTCCCCTCCTCCAAGTCCCTCCTCCCTACCTTTTATCTTCTCCTGCTGAACACTCTCTGCTCATTCCTGAAGAAGGGCCTGTGCCCGAAACGTCGAATCTCCTGTTCCCTGGATGCTGCCTGACCTGCTGTGCTGTTCCAGCAATAAAGTTTCAACTTTTATATCACGTGGCTTCATCCCATCTCCTCTTTAACTCAATGATTTCCTTCTCTAGCTTTTCAACTGGACACAGTACAGAAACAATAATGAATGAACTTCAGCTTTGTACAGAACTGTGCCAGATTGTATCCTCCAATTTGTTATGAATAATACCATTGGCAATTCAATGTTTAGTTATATTAAAATGAACTGTTCTTTGAAGTATAGGAAATTATTCAAGTCTTATAATGGTGGTTAAGAGTTATAAATGTCTATCGTGATGTGTTTCAACACTTTGAAACATACTATGAATGCAAAATTAATTCTGAGGGTAATTCATTGTCAAAACAATGTCACTTCTGGGTGAATAAAGCTGGATGTTAATTTAAATAGAAATGAAAAATTCTTTGGAATATTGATACAATTATGTGAATGCAGAGAACAAAACAAACAATATTTACATACTAAGTTTCATCTGCATAACTGTGGAAAGGTAAAATCTCACTCTTGTTAAGCAATATTTATTATAATCATCAAATAAACAATGATTGCTACAAATTTATTCCGTATGACAATTCAATTTAATTGGGATGCCTGTACCTCTATGTGATAATTCAGGGTCAATATAAATAAACAAAGCAAATAGAAATTGGTATCACTTATTATTCAATTATTTGACACTATCATATTTTTACTGGTTCATACTTTTGAATTGATTATTTTGTTTCTTTATTCAGGGCAACCTTCTTTAATTGGTTGGGTAATGGTTTAATTTTGTACACCTCAGTGTTGAAAGCAATTATGGAGCTTACATGAAACTTTCCATTTTAACACTGTCTCTCTGACAGCACTGGAGCAGAATGGCCATACAGTGGTGGAATACTTATCACTGCACACAGTCCTGCATTTTCAGGGAAATAGCTATGGTCCCCATCTCATACAAATGGGGACCTAATGAATGCACTTAAACCAAGGTCTTCTCATGCAATTAGGATGGTAATGCCATTTTAACAATAAATAATACCAGAGTTCCATCCAACACTGGAGCTGCCAGTAAATTCTAGCCGAGGTGGGGCTGGTATGTTATAATCAGCAAGAGGTTTCTTTGCCCATGTTTGACTTAAAGACTTCATGGCATCTAGAGTCAATATTGAGGACACATTTTTAGTTATGAAGAGAGATTGGCTAGATTGGGACCATAACAGAAATTGCTTGAAAACCTCAACGAGTCTGGCAGCAGCTGTGGAGAGAAAGCAGTGTCAAAGTTTGAACCCAGTGACCTTCCTTCAATTCTGAATTACAAGTCCAGTGACATTAGCACAACTCCACCATCTTCCCTTGAATATATTAAGATGGTTGGAGCTTCCTGCAGGGTTGGAGGGTATTGCTGGGACAAAAGTTCCTATTATGCACATCTCCTTCCCTGACCTTTTAGCTGGGAGAGCATGGATGCAGACTGTAGACCTCAGGCTACTTCCAAGTGGATACATCACTTGACAACTTATTAAATTGATATAATCATTGAATGTAATGAAATGTCTTGAGGCATTTTACAGGAGAGCCAGCATCAAGATTTTACATGAATCCACCCAATGTCATAGAAGCGTAAATGCTCAGAGTTAGCTTTTAAGGAAAGTATTAAAGTAAGAAAGAGGTAGAAATGCAGTGAGAATTAGGAAGGGAACTTCAGAGATCAGACCTTAGCTGAAGTCACAAGCACCAATGCACTTAAACCAAGGTCAAGGTGATTCAATACAGAAGTTCACAAGATTTAGAATAAGATAAGTAAAGTATTTTGTGATGGCTGTAGAGCCTGAGGGAATAACAGAAATAGGGAGGGATGAGGTTATGGATGGATTTAAGAACAAGATTGAAATATTTAGATTTGTGTTGTGTAGCTCAGGCAATGAGCACATGTGTAATGTGTGAAAGGGACTTAGTGTGGGTTAGAGACTGGGCAACAAAGTTTTGGATGACTTCAAGCTTTCAAAAGGTGAAAGATGGGAGATTTTTAAAAATAATCCACATGGCATTTGGAAATATGTAATATATTTGATTTTAGATATTAACAAAAGAACAAATTTTGCAAATATCTGTTTTTGTCACATTGTGAACACATTACTTCTAAAAGACTTCAGAATTATAATGCTTTGTTTGAGCATAATTAATACCTTTTGCAAACAAATGTGGAAGCAAGTGCTAGTTTTGACATTCAATATCACTATTCGCTCAGAATAAAAACAAACTAATTCGACATTAACCAAAGTGGTTCCCAAGTCGCCTGTAAGGCCATGTTATTTTCTGAAAATATCGAGAAGTTAAACCCCTCTAGTTCTGGTGCTCCATCCATTAAATTTAATGCATTGTAAATCATACCTGAGGGACTCAATTTGCTACTATGTGATTTTGGTATGTCAAAGTAGAAACTTACCCTTCACTACACATTTAGCCATTCCCTGACCCATTGAAGATATTTTGAAGAAATCTATATTGCTGGAAAGTCAAATTAATTCCTCATTTGATCTTTTGTTGAAGTTAATACAGCTGGTATGTTAGGTTATAATTATCCTGTACAATCTGGAATAAATATAAATATATAAATTTCCATAAGTAATCATAAATTACAGTAGAAATCACTCAAAACTTCATTATGTTGCAGCTGCTACATTTGTTTTAAAAATCCTTGATTCTCAAAAATGTCAGAGATTTTTAAAACTGGATTATTATCCAATGTACAAAGGCAAAAAGATAAAAATGAAAGCTATTTTGATGAATGCCATGTTTGTTTTGTTTTATGTCAACCAAGGAAAATGCCTGCTCTAATTATAATCGTCCATGAATTGTTCATTACTCAAAGGCCCCAGCTGCATTTAACTTCAGACCTGCCAGAAATAAGCCTTTGAAAGCTCTTCTTTGTTTCAAAGCCTTCTGGAAAAAGAAAAGACGGGATGCATCATTTTCCATCATATCATGATAATGTAAAAATTCAAATGCCATGAGAATAGAGATCCATTGAGTTATAGAGATTTTACGGCCCATCTTAGAACATAGAACAGCACAGCACTTCAGCCCTTGATGTTGTGCCAACCTTTTATCCTACTCTAAGATCAAACTGACCTATATACCTTTCATTTTACTATCATCCATGTGCGTATCAAAGCATCTCTTAAATGTCCCTAATGTACCTGACTCTACTACCATTGCTGGCAGTGCATTCCATACATCCACCACTCTCTGTGTAAAGAACTAACCTCTGACATCCTCCCTAAACCTTTCTCCCAATCACCTTAAAATTATGACCCCTCGTAATAGCCATTTCTGCCCTGGGAAAAAGTCTCTGACTATTCGCTCTATCTATGTCTCTCACCATTTTGTACACCTCTATCAAGTGGCCTTTCATCCATCTTTACTCCAATGAGAAATGCTTTAGCTCCCTCAACCTTTCTTCATAAGACATGCCCTCCAGTCCAGGCAGCATTCTGGTAAATCTCCTCTGCACCCTCTCTCAAGCTTCCAAATCCTTCCTATAATGAGGTGACCGGTACTGAACACAATATGCTAAGTGTGGTCTAACCAGGGCTGTATAGAGCTGCAGCATAACTTCACTGCTCTTAAACACAATCCCCCTGCTAATGAAAGCCAACACACCATATGCCTTCTTAACAACTTAATCAACTTGGGTGGTGACTTTGAAGGATGTATGGACATGGACCCCAAGATCCCTCTGTTATTCCACACTGACAAGAATCCTACCTTTAACTTTGTATTCTTCATTCAAATTTGACTTTCCAAAATGAATTATTTCACACTTTTCCAGCCCATCTGCCACATCTCAGCCCAGTTCTGCATGCTGTCAATGTCCTGTTGCAACCTACAACAGCCTTCCACACTACCCACCACTCCAGCAACCTTTGTGACATTGGCAAACTTAATAACCCACCCTTCCACTTCCTCATCCAAATCATTTATAAAAATAATAAAAAGCGGAGCTTCCAAAACAAATTCGTGCAGAATACCACTGGTCACAGAGCACCAGGCTGAATATTTTCCATCTACTACCACCCTCTGTGTTCTATGGGTCAAGTAATTCTGTATCCAGACAGACAGGTTTCCCTGTATCCCATACTTTCTTACTTTCTGATGAGCCTAGCATGGGGAACCTTATCAAGCACCTTGCTAAAATCCATGCACAGCACATCCACTGCTCTACCTTCATCAATGTGTTTTGTCCCATCTGCGTCAATCATCAAAAGTCCATGAATTGTATATTCCATTGCCCAGCAATTGGCCTAAAGCCTTTTATGTTATGGTACTTTGAGTGCTCACCGAAACAATTCTTAAATATCGGAGGAGTTGCTGCCCCTACCACTCCTTCAAATGGTGAATTCCAAATACCCACAACAGTCTGTGTGAAAATGTCTTCTGTAAAATTCCTGCTTCTTACCTTAAAATTGTGTCCCCTGGTTTTGAACCTTCTAAAAAGGGGATAAGTATCTCCTAAACTATCCAGTCTATACCCTTCAGAACTTCATACATCTCAATCGGATTTCCCCTCAGCCTTCTCTGTTGTAAGTAAAACAACTCCATCCTCTCTATTCTCTCTTCATAACTGCATCATGCCAATGCAGACAACGTTCTCTGCACTCTCTCTAGAACATTCAATCATGTTCTTTCTATACTGTGGTGACCAGATCTGCACACACTATTACATTTCCAAGATATCCTCCGTGCTTTTGTATACAATGTCTTGACTGCAAAGGGCAATATTCTATATGTCACCTTAATCACATTATCTATCTGTCCTGTCACCTTCAAGCTCCAATGAACATGCAAGCAAAGGTCCCCCTCATCCTCTGTATTTCTACAATTTAACATAAATGCCCTTGCATCATTAGTACTTCTAAAATGCATCACCACATATTTTCCAGGATTAAATGCCATTTGCCACTGCTCAGCCCAGCTGTGTTGTTTTGTATTCCAAGGCTCTCCTATTTGCTATTTACCACACCACCAATTTTTGTGACATCTCTTGTATGCTAATCATACAGATTACAGAGACTGTGATTATTAATGATGCACATGTGTAGTTAGAATTTTTCATTAACTATCTTAAGGTAAAAATATTCAATTGAAACCCAGACTCTGCCTTAATTTTACTATTTCATGCTTGGCTTATTACTTTCTTTCAGTTCTCCCTTTGTCCCTGAAACTCTGGGTAAAGGAGAATGTTTTTGGGTAAGTCCAGAGTTGATTCTGAAGTACATTCAGGCTGAAGAGTGGGTTAGGAAGACCAGCACTGTAGGTAGGCAAATAGAGAGACTAGAAATTTAGGATCTCATGGGTGCCTTCTATAATGGGAGATCCACAGTACAAGACAGATAAGAGTTCAAGCAAGAAAATTAATGACATAAATGATTACAAAGGTAGTTTCCATTGCAAATACCGACAACAAAAAGTTATTTAACCATAAATTTCTCAATCTTTAATAAGGACGTATTATCGCAAATGATGTCTCAGAGCCATATATCTTCCATGTGAAACAGGATTCAGATGTAATTAAGTCTCCATTTTAATCGTAAGTTCTAATCTTTAATTTAATGTTTCATTCTGAAATCTCTAATAACTTTTATATGAGGCTCATAATATACTTCCCAATAATGAGTTTGAAGGCAGGGGGAGGTATGGGGTTGAGATGCATGTAAAATCCTGCTGACCAAACACCTACTCTCACTTGGTGTGAAAGATTACATGAAGCAGGGGTAGTGTTGGTTGGCCTTCCCATTCATGAGCCTAATGAAACCCTTAAAAAGCAGATTATTAGGTACTTAAAAGCCCCCTAGTACTCACAGGAGGTTTTGACTTAAAAGGTTCCTCTTCCCCTTTATTCATATCCTCTAGTTGCTTGAACATGGGTTCTTAGCACCCTGCTTTCCCTGATTCCAAACTGTCCTGGGCTTCTCAGTGTCATGGGACTGCCTCTAGTCCTGGCAGTGGTGACCATTTCCAGCCAGCACTCCTGGATGACAGTTTCCAGTCATCCAGTTGGTCAGTGCTCTCTGAAATTGGAGAAACCCTCATCTCTTTTGTGTATTCGTTATTATGATGTACATGTCACTAGACAGACAGTAATTATTGTCCAATTCTTATTGTACTGCACAATGTGATGGTTAGCTTCCTTCTTGAACTGCTGCCATATAGTGTAGAGACATCCATATTGTTATTACAAAAGAAAGTTCCAGAATTTTAACCTGGTGATGCTGAAGGAACAGTACTATAATTCAAAGTTAGGATAGTTTGTGACTGGGAGAGGAATTATGGGTTGTGGGATTTTGAAGTATCTGCTGCCCTTGACCTTCTATGAGGCATAAATTTCAGGTTTACAAGATGCTGTCAGAAGAGCCTTGGTGAGTTAATGCATTGCACCTTATAGATGGAACAACACTGCTCATACATTGTCAGTGATGAAGGGAGTGGATACTGAAGCTGGTGAATGTGGTGGCGAAGGGCTAATGCCTGAAACGTTGACTCTCCTGCTCGTTGGATGCTGTCTGACCTACTGTGCTTTTCCAGCACCGCACTCTCGACTTAGGGGAGAAATGGACAATCTGAGTTTTGGAGATCGAAATCAATGATAGGTGGAATTCCAGTTTTAGTGATGTGGGAGTTTGAGGCTGAAAGCATAGAAGTAGCACAAAGGTTTACAGATTAGATGGCTGGGCCGGGGTGGGTATTCCAGTTCTTTCTGACCCACAAGCCACACTGGATGAGTTCAATCCACCATTTATTGTACCTGACTAGTGTTTTGATGGTTGGGAATTTAAGCCAACATTGATTAAAATTGGAAAGGTTATACAACTGGATGCACGCTGTCCTACAAAAGTGCCTTTACTACTTTCAGACCTTTATCTTTTTAACTTCCATGAGACCCAACCACAAATGTCCAAAACATTGGTCAAAAATTCCAGAATTTCATGTAATGAAGGTGGATTTTGCTGTAAACAATCACCATTATACACGTGTAATTATAAATTTGTTATGTATAAAACTCAGCTATTATAAAACCGCAGGTTTAAGGGTATTTCTTTTGGGGAGCCATGGCAAATTGCTTACTCTTATATAATCCCTTAATATTTTTCCATTGATGTCATCCAACAGAAGTTTCAATGAAAGAGGAAGTTTAAGGTAATAGTTTACCTCAGTACCTATAATCCATAAAAAGAAAAACAAAAGCACATAGTGAAAAAGGAGAGGATAGGGACCAGAGTGTTTAGAGCTGAAATCATAAAGCACTTTGATCTGTACTGAAAATATGCACCCACAAGCATTATCTTAGCATCAACATTTCAATTAAAAGGTTTAAGCATCTGGAAAGTGTTATCTCATTAGTGAAGTGAAAACACGCACATTGGTAAAATAATTTCTCACATCAATAATTTTTGGATCTAATATTGTCAATCTTAAAGGACGTGTTTTTAAGCACTAAAGAGGATACAATCACTGAAAGTTATTCTTTAACTCTTTCCGAATAGCCTGAAGGATATTGTTAAGAAAGCTTTTCAGGAATTGTTAGTTTTCAGTCAGTTCTGAATCTGTGCTGTCAATCTGGAACCGCCCTTTGTGAGGGTGCACATAGAGGGATAGGAACTGAAAAGCAAACACTTTTCAAGGTACATAGGTAACACAGCAAATATAAGTGCACATTTGTAAATCTATTGCCTTTTCTTTAAAAACAAACTATTCAGCTTCACTTTTCTTAACATCATAAGACCATAAGAAATAGAAGTGGAAGTAAGGCCATTCTGCCCATCGAGTCCACTCTGCCATTCAATCATGGCTGATGGGCATTTCAATGTCACTTACCCTCACTCTCCCCATAGCCCATAATTCCTTGTGAGATCAAGAATTTATCAATCTCAGCTTTGAAGACATTTAACGTTCCGCCCTCCACTGTGCTCCATGGCAGTGAATTCCACAGGCCCACCACTCTCTGGCTGAAGAAATGTCTCCTCATTTCCATTCTAAATTGACCCCCTCTAATCCTAAGGCCGCACCCGTGGGTCCTAGTATCCCCACTTGATGGAAACAAATTACCAGCGTCCATCCTTTCTAAGCCATGCATTATCTTGTATCATTCCATCATGGGACCATATTTTATCTAACCTAACATCATCTCAATGTTCGATGTGTGACCATTGCATACAGGAAAGCCTTCAAACAGTTGAAAACATGCAGGTTTACTCGACAACAAAAAAGGAAAAAAAAAACCAATAGAATCTGCTTTTGCATCTGGGAACAGACAGGGAGCACTTTCTTTTTTAGAGTTAGATACAGATTTTATCGTCACATATTTAGTCAATGAATGCACACTGCACCAGAATGAAGTCCTGTCTGGACTTGTTGTGCCACACATTGCTGTGCTCTGCCAGGCAGAAGGTGATGTTCCTCCTATGCAATATCCTCATCTTACTCCTTGGAAAACTCTTATCACTTTTCTAGCTCTTCCATTTCCATCACATCCCCTCATAGCCTGTCCCACCTTTGCAGGGCGCACTACACAGAGATTCTGCAGCACACTCTGTCCAAGGTGTTCGGCAAGGCCTTATTCTTGAATTCAGCATAAATTACGATCGGCGATTATAAGAGCAGCCTGACTAATGAGATCTCGTCTTTCCATCACCACACCTTTCTAACAGTGAATGTAAAAGGATGTTGGTGAAAACACAAAGCACAAGGTGAGGGGAGGTCAATACCAGGCCCTTGAGCAGCTATGTGATCTTGTTGAATTGTGACCCATACGTGCCAATTTAAAAGACAGCAGTGATTACTTCTCCTTCAATCTATAATCACCAATAACATGGTCAAGATTACTTGTGACTGACATACTGTGACTCAAGTCAAAGAGAGACAGTCATCATTCGTGGGGGACCAGAACCAGAAGTTAAAGGCAGCACCTGATCTCATTCCAGGTGCTTACACATGGCGAATTGGCCACATGGGTGGTCAGACACAAGAGTTCTGTATCATTACTTTCCAGTCTGTTGACTATGGTCAGTCCTGCAGGTCCAATACAATCAGTCCAGAGTTTAGCAGTAAGTCATTCTGAGATCACAGCACCTTGCATGTGAATTGTATGCAGTGTCCAACTGTGTAAGGGACAGATCCTGGTCACAATCATCTTGACTATGCCATTGGCCATTGCAGATTGAAGATCGTCATCTCAGTGAAGTAGAAGTAATCACAGATGGCATTTAAAGTCACATCTTTAGGCTACAATTCACAACAACAATCTAAGATCTCGTAAGCTGCCCCAGGGTACAGAGCTGACTTCCTCACACCTTGCACTGCTCTGACTTTCAAGTCCAGAATTAACACCATCTAGTTTCACTCAACTGAATGGGAGAGTAGCAAACTGCATAGAAATGAGGTGAGAATGGGCAATCATTGACACATTTAATGCATGCAAATAAATTGCCTAGCAAGACTCATGTTTTGTCATTCAGACCTTGGGCTCAATATTGGACCTTGTTTGTCTTGATGTCGAGAATCTCATTTTTGATTTTGTTGCATTGTCCCAAATGGCTCACCATTGCCATGTCGTTCAGGGACTGGGAGAATTCCATCCAATGTTTCAATCCCATTGCATATTTATCCCTCTTATTGTATGGTTACCTCAGTACTGCCACTGATTTGTGGGAGAACAGATTGTATCGGGTCTAGAATCTAATTGAACATATTCCAATCAGAGATGATGGTGCAATTCAGAGTCTGCAGGACACAGTATGCATATATTTGGAAAATCCTGGCTTTAGTGCCATAGACAGCTGTAAGGAATGCTCTGTGTGCAGCATCAGCGAAGGTGATGGCATTCTGCACACTGGTGATAGAAGAATATTTGACTTCGCTGTTTTTCCTTGTGTAGAAACTGCAGAAATCATGGATAAAAAGGAAGGAATCAACAGTTGATTGACTTTCAATTTGGGCAGGATATAGAGATCTATGGTTTTTTTTGTCATTTTGACGTGGACATCCTCTTGCAATCTCTTTTTTACCTTTCCACAGATATTGCCGGATCTGCTGAACACTTTCATCATTTCTTGTTTTTATTGCAGATTTCTAAAAGCTTTGATTTGATTTATTTTAATCACATTTACCTCGGTACAGTGAAAAGCTTTGTTTTCCGAACAGTGCAGGCAGATCATAGCAAACAAGGACATATAGAACATAGAACATAGAAGAATACAGCGCAGTACAGGCCCTTCGGCCCTCGATGTTGCGCCGATCCAAGCCCACCTAACCTACACTAGCCCACTATCCTCCATATGCCTATCCAATGCCCGCTTAAATGTCCATAATGAGGGAGAGTCCACCACTGCTACTGGCAGGGCATTCCATGAACTCACGACTCGCTGAGTAAAGAACCTACCCCTAACATCTGTCCTATACCTACCCCCCCTTAATTTAAAGCTATGGCCCCTTGTAATAGCTGACTCCATACGTGGAAAAAGATTCTCACTGTCGACCCTATCTAAACCCCTAATCATCTTGTACACCTCTATCAAGTCACCCCTAAACCTTCTTTTCTCCAATGAAAACAACCCCAAGTGCCTCAGCCTTTCCTCATACGATCTTTCTACCATACCAGGCAACATCCTGGTAAACCTCCTCTGCACCCGTTCCAGTGCCTCCACATCCTTCCTATAGTATGGCGACCAAAACTACACACAATACTCCAGATGCAGCCGCACCAGAGTCTTATACAACTGCAACATGACCTCAGTATTCCGGAATTCAATTCCTCTACCAATAAAAGCCAGTACGCCATATGCCTTCTTCACCGCACTATTTACCTGGGTGGCAACTTTCAAAGATCTGTGTACATGGACACCAAGATCCCTCTGCTCATCCACACTACCAAATATCCGACCATTAGCCCAGTACCCCATCTTTTTGTTACTCATACCAAAGTGAATCACCTCACACTTAGCTACATTGAACTCCATTTGCCACCTTTCTGCCCAGTTCTGCAGCTTATCTATATCCCGCTGTAACCTGCCACATCCTGCCTCACTGTCTACAACTCCTCCGACTTTCGTATCATCCGCAAACTTGCTCACCCAACCTTCTAACCCCTCCTCCAGGTCATTTATAAAAATGACAAACAGCAATGGTCCCAAAACAGATCCTTACGGAACACCGCTAGTGACGGCACTCCAAGATGATCCTTTGCCATCAACTACTACCCTCTGTCTTCTTCCAGCCAGCCAACTCCTAATCCAAACCTCCAACTCACCCTCAATGCCATACCTCCGTATTTTTTGCTGTAGTCTACCATGGGGAACCTTATTAAATGCCTTACTAAAATCCATATACACCACATCTACTGCTTTCCCCTCGTCCACCTCCTTAGTCACCTTCTCAAAGAATTCAATAAGGTTTGTGAGGCACGACCTGCCCTTCACAAAACCATGCTGACTATCCTTGATCACATTATTCCTATCCAGATGTTCATAAATTCTATCCCTTACAATTCTCTCTAAGATTTTGCCCACAACAGAAGTGAGACTCCCCGGCCTATAGTTACTAGGGTTATCCCTACTCCCCTTCTTGAACAAGGGAACCACATTTGCTAGCCTCCAATCTTCTGGCACTACTCCTGTAGACAACGAGGACATAAAAATCAAGGCCAATGGCTCTGCAATCTCCTCCCTTGCTTCCCAGAGAATCCTAGGATAAATGCCATCAGGCCCAGGGGACTTATAGATCATTGGGTGCTTCGACAGAGCAAAGCTTACAGGCTACATGCACAGGAGGTGCATAAAGCCGGATCAGCATTAACAAGGTTAACATTATTTAAAGTTACACAGTCATCAGTTTAATAATGGCAGGGAAGAAGCTGTTTTTGAACCTGTTGGTGTGTGTGTTCAAGCTTCTGTGTCTTCTGCCAGATGGAAGAGGTTGGAGAACAACTGTATCAAGGTGGGAGGGATCTTTGATGATCTGTAATACTCTGCTTGTGTAAGAATAAAGCTATAAATGGATTATAATTTATTATGATCACAGTGACATTGAATATTGATGGAAATTATTTTAGAATAGAATCCCCACAGTATGGAAACAGGCCATTCGGCTCAACAGGTCCACACCCACCCTCCGAAGATCATCCCACCCAGACCCAATCCCCTACCCTATCCCTGTCATCCAGTATTTCCCATGTCTAATCCACCTAGGTAGACATCGCTGAACACTACGGGTATTTTAGCAAGGCCAATCCACCTAACCTACACATCTTTGAACTGTGGGAGGTTAAGGGAGCACCTGGCAGAAGCTCATGCAGACACAGGGAGAATGTGCACACACTACATGGACAGTCACCTCAGGGTGGAATTGAACCTGGTTTCTTGGCACTGTGAGGCAGCAATGCTAACCACTGAGCCACTATGCTGCCCAAATTTTGAATTTTTTATAATTGAGAGTATTACCCATTTCATACAAAAAAGGTTTAATTTAGAGATCCTAAATCTTTTCAAATCAAGCATGGTACTTTTACTTACATTATTATACATTTTTGCTTTTCTGTTTGAATTGTTCAGATTAATCTTGACCAAAAACCCAAACGCAGTTTGTTCAGGAGATCAGTTTTGAATTATGACTCTCAGAGAGGATCAAATCAAACAAATAAATTACCCATATCACAGAAGTGACAGATGTTCCGTACACTACCGCAATAAAATACCTAATTGTGAATTCAATTAAGAGTAAAGGTGTTTCTTTTCTCTTAATTGTTAACAAAATGCTATAATGTGTTATATGGTCCTTATGTTTCAGTGTGCTTTAGTTTGCTTAAGATGCAGATAGATATAACATGGCCTTTAACTGCTTAAAAATGCATCCTAGGAGCTTCACCATTCTCCAAAGGATCGACACTGTCTTTTCAACTTTGTTAAAATGACATAAACAACAGGTTATAGTCCAACAGGTTTATTTGGAAGTACAAGCTTTCAGAGCATGCTCCTTTGTCAGGTAGCTAGTTTGGTAATTGTACTTTGGTATTTTGTACAAATTCTACTTTGGCAATTGGAAAGTTAATGCTGTTGCTGGTTTATAGAAATTTAAACAAAAACGTTCTTCACAATTAGTTTCTACCAACATAAAAGTTGAGACCAAGACTCAGAGTGCCAATTACTGAATCCTGGTTGTTCTGAATCTTAACTCCGTTTACCCAGTTCTGTACCTCTCAATGACACCTAAAGGAAATCTATCAATCTCAGTTTTTGAAATTTTCAACTAACCCATTGTTACAATCAGAGCCTAGTCACAGTTCCCTGAATTGTTTCTCTTCCAAGTGGGTTACCTCACATTATTAAACTCTTGGTTCACTTTTACCAACGTGCTTGGTTGATCAAAACAAAGTTCATTTTAAAAGGATCCTTTCTGTTGTAGATACCATCCCCCAAACTCCAAATGAACATATGTTTTAGAAGGAAACAAGTTAACCAGGCTTTCTTAAATGAACAAAAACATTGAACTTATTCATTATTAAAGACGAGAAGAAATAATAACATAAAACATATAAACACAGATTAGAGTGAAAAAGAGATGGGTCCAAAAGATAGAAATTAAAAGAATGGACCATTCTTAAAAATTGTCCATGAGCAGCAGTTACATATACATCATAATGGATACTGGATGGCTTTGGTAGCACTGACATTAGCAGTTTAGCAATGATGGGAGTGTGATGTTGGAAAAGCACAGCAGATCAGACAGCATCCGAGGAGCAGGAGAATCGACGTTTCGGGCTTTAGCCCTTCATCAGGAATTTCCCTGCATCTGCAGTCCTTGCTTTCTTCTAGTTTCGCAATTATCTCAAGATTTTTGATTTTATAGGTTGACTGAAAATCCTTTATCCTAATTCTTTTTGAAGTGACAATCAGCACACAGCAGGAACTGTCTAATTCTTTTGTTTAACCTGCAGTGCGGGTCTGCTTAAAATAGCTTTTCTGAAAGATATGGTCTTTGCAGCCCTCTAGTCCATGCACTACGATGTCTGCCCAATAACACAGTAACAGATGATTTCCTGCATTCACCCTCACCTTTATAAGGAGATAGCCACAGCAACCAGCATACACCAGTAACATGGTCTCAGACTCTCAGTGGAAAGGGCCTGAACTGAGCACAGAAGGAGTGAAAGAGTTCCTTAGATACTGGAATAATCATCAGTGGCATACTCTGCAGATGAGGGCTGAGCACACTTCTCCATACAATGAGATATATTGCACCCTGTTAAAGAGGGAAATACTTCCATCATCCATTCATTTTCAAGCTCAACATGTGCAGTAACGTAGTGAAGGTGCCATGCCAGTTGAGGGACCACCCAACGACATCAGGAAGGGAGTGTCTGCAATACTCAAACATCCTTCCTACCCCTGACACACATCAAATACTCAACCTCTGTCTTCAGTATAGACCATCATTATATTTCCATGAAAGAGATGGTGTGTGGCTCCCCTTCAGCCAGCAGTGGCCTTCTGTAACATCACTGCTGCTCATTCGAACATCACTGAGATGCCCAAGTTCAGTTTGCAATCCCCAATGGTATGTTACAAATCACCTTTGACCAGCAGCTGATCCCCTGAGCATTTTCACTCTGCATGTATGATAGATGAGCGATGAAATTATTGCAAGTGAAACATATCTGGGGCCTATAAAATGGTTGCTTCATGTTTTTATTGCTATAACGTCAACGTATCCAGCACATGTGCTTATCTGCACTTTCGCTCATCAAAGTGACATGAACTGTGTCCACCGTCCTGCCGTTTTCACGTAACCCTTCTCATCTGCAGAATGGAAAGTGATGGCTGGGATTGCAGCTCACAGTAAACAGTATCAACACTGGGTCCCACCAAGTCATCAGGTTCTCTCCAGAGCCTCTATGTTCCCTTTCACCTCAGTTTACTATCGTAACATCCCATTTTCACTCATCTCCACTGTCCTGCCATGTGGATATCCACCACATTAATCTTCCCCTAAAACAATTCTCCCTGACCCCCGAACCTTAGTGTTACATCCTGATGGTGTTCACCCTGCTCCTTTACTCTCCACGGTGGAGGTCTTGATAGTGGTCGTGGTCAGAAATTTCCTCCTCAGCCTACCTTGCCCACTGATGGTGTCACTCACACACACACATACACACACACACACCATTCACCTTGGCCTTTGCCCCACCCCACCTCCTACCCCTGTCGCTGTGCCTATCCCCACTCTTACAAATGCTTCTACACCCCCACCCCAGCCTTGACTTCTTCAGTGTTCTGTTAGTGATCCCCTGCCCTTATAAACTCTCCCTTTGAACTCGCCTAAACGATTGACTGACAGATGGGCAAAATTATATTCTATCATTGAATCCCTATGTGGAAACAGGCCCTTTGTCCCAATAAGACCACACCGACCCTCCGAATAGTATCCCAGCCCAACCCATTCCCCATTACTTTACGTTTAGCCCTGATTAATGCACCTAACCTACACATCCCTGAACACTCTGGGCAATTTAGATTAGATTCCTTACAATGTGGAAGCAGGCCTGTCGGCCCAACAAAACGACACTGACTCTTCGAAGAGCAACTCACCCAGACCTATCTCCCTCTGACTAAGCACCTAAACACTATGGGCAATTTGGCACAGCCAATCCACGTAACCTGCAAATTTTTGGATTCTGGGAGAAAACCCATGCAGACAAGGGGAGAATATGCAAGCTCTACACAGACAGTTGCCCGAGGCTGGATTCGAACCCAGGTCCTTGGTGCTGTGAGACAATAGTGCTAACTACTGAGCCGCTGTGCCACCCTATATTCTGTACAGACTGCCGGATGGGCAGCCCTTAGTTATGTAGAAAGTGAGGACTGCAGATGCTGAAGATCAGAATCAAGAAGATGGTGCTAGAAAAGCGCAGCAAGTCAGGCAGCATTTGTGGAGTAGGAGAATCAATGTTTCAGGCATAAGCCCTTCATCAGGAATGAGGCATGTGGGCCGGGGGGCTGAGAGATAAATGGGAGGGGGTGGGTCTGGGGGGAAGATTGCTGAGAATGCAATAGGCAATGAAAGTGAGGAAGAGGTGATAGGTCAGAGAGGGGGGATGGAGCAAATAGATGGGAAAGGTGATGGACAGGTCAGGAGGGTGGTGGCGAGTTGGAGGCTTGGGACTGGGATAATGTGGGGGAAAGGGGAAAGGAGGAAACTGTTGAAATCCACATTGATCCTGTGTGTTTGCAGGGTTGCAGGGTCCCAAGCTGGAATATGAGGCATTCTTCCTCCAGGCGTCAGGTGGTAAAGGTTTGGTGATGAAGGAGGCGCAGGATCTGCATGTCCATGACGGAGTGCGAAGGGGAGTTGACGTGTTCAGCCAAGGGGCGGTGGGGCTGGTAGGTGCAAGTGTGCCAGAGATGGTCTCTGAAATGATCTGCAAGGAGGCGCCTTGATGTAGAGGAGACCACATCAGGTGCAATGGATAGAGTAGATGACATTGGTGGAGCTACAGGATAAATTTCTGTCAGATGTGGAACAATTCTTTGGGGTCTTGGACGGAGGTGAGGGGGGAGGTGTGGGCGCAGGTTTTGCACTTCCTGCAGTGACAGGGGAATGTGCCGGGAGTGGGATGTAGGCTGGTGGGGTCGTGGACCTGATGAGGGAGTTGCGGAAGGAATGTCTCTCTGGAATGCTGATAGGGATGGGGATGGAAATGTATCTCTGATGGTGGGATCTATTTGTGGGTGGCGGAAGTGGCTGAGGATGATGCGATGCACTTCCCACACCACTGCCCTTGAACCCTACCCTTCCTAACATTCCGCCTTAGAAAATCCCGAATGTCTTTCTTCTTCCAAGATCACAATTTCCTTTCCCACATGGTTGACGATGTCCTCCAGCGCATCTCCTCCATTTACCCGCACCACTGCCCTTGAACCCCACCCCTCCCAATGCAACAAGGATAGATCCCGCTGGTCCTCACCTTCCACCGCACCAACCTCAACATACATCGCATCATCCTCCACCACTTTCGCCACCCCACTACCAAAGATATATTTCCCTCCCTCCCACCCCATCAGCATTCTGGAGAGACCATTCCCTCCACGAGTCCCTCGTCAGGTCCACACCCCCAACCAGCCCACATCCCATTCCTGGCACCTTTCCCTGCCACCGCAGGAAGTGCAAAACCTGCGCCCAAACCACTCCCCTCATCTCCATACAAGGCCCCAAAGGATTCTTCCACATTTGACGGTAATTTACCTCTACTTCTACCAATTCATCTACTGCAACAGTTGCACCCGCTGTGGTCTCCTCTACATCGGGAGACAAGACACCTCCTTGTGGATCGTTTCAGAGACACCTCTGGGACACGCGCATTAACGTGGTTGAACACTTCAACTTCCCTTCCCACTCCGTCAAGGACCTGCAGGTCCTGAGCCTCCTCCATTGCCCAACCCTTACTATTCGACACCTGGAAGAAGTACGCCTCATACTCCGCCTTGGGACCCTGCAACCACATAGGGTCAATGTGTATTTCAACAGTTTCCCCATTTCCCCTCCCCCACATTATCTCAGTCCCAAGCCTCCAACTCACGACCACCCTCCTGACCTGTTCATCAGCTTTCTCGTCTATCCACTTCAGCTTCTTCTGTGACCTATCACTGTCTCCCTCACCTTCATCTACTTATCGCATTCTTAGCTACCTTCCCCCTAGCCCCACCGCCCTCCCATTTATCTCTTAGTCCCCCCTGGCCCACAAGCCTCATTCCTGATGAAGGGCTTATGCCTGAAACGTCGATTCTCCTGCTCCTCAGATGCTGCCTTACCTGCTGTGCTTTTCCAGCAGCACACTCTCGACACAGTCCTTAGATATGACTGATCAGACCCCTGACTGCATGTGCTGGACCTACAGGACTGACCGTTGGATTGGATTGGAACAGATCCCCTGATTGTAAATGTCCCAAGTGAAGGACTGACTATGTCCAAGTCCTGGAACTGATGGTACTGGAACCCCTGACAGATAGCACCCCCACCTTCTAAACTTGACTGAGAATAAACTCTCACCACTTTCCCACGTGCCATTTAGTTGAATCTATGTGTTAAATATACATGTATTGTGTATACACCAATGCTTCAGGTGTTAGATTGATGTTTTGGTGTGCCATTACCTGAGAGATCTCTGCCAAACAAGTATAACAAGCAGCCTGTCTGTGTATGTACAAAAGAAACTGGCAATCCATCGGTCCTGAGAGCATTAGGCTCTGACTGAAGTGCCAAGGTGTTAACAGGTTATGGAAAGGCAAGACATGGATGGTGTGAGAATGCAGGTAGGTGCTAAATCATGGAATGAGAGGATAAATTAAGTTATTTAAAATCAAATAAAGTGAAAGAAAAATTACCTTGAAAACTGGTAGCTTGGTACTCTCTCTGTGTCAGTGTCAGGGTACTTTCAAGATGTAAATGGATGATCTGTATCTCATTTTACAGACAACAGCTGCAGGGTTAACTTCTTTTGAAAGCTCAGTCTGTGGCACAAAGCATCAAAACTCACAGACAGTGTTCAATTCTTGCAACTTGTATGAGAGAAAGAGATCTACACAGAATTCTTACCTCTTCAGAGTCTCATGTGCTTGTCATGTTCTGCTGATAAGCTAGTTGTTTCGACACAATGAAGAAGGGTCACTGGACCTGAAACATTAACCTTGCTTTCTCTCCACAGATGCAGCTCGACCTGCTGAGTTTTTCCAGCATATTCTGTTTTTGTTTGTTGCTGAGACACTTAAGTGGCTTTCTGATTGTCACATGATCTCTCTAAAACAACCCAGTTCTCTGAATATTGTGGTAGATTCCAGATGCATGGCTTACATCACTAAATGATGTCTGGAAAAATCCTTTTCATGTCCAGGATCACATTATCGACCTGATTATGTTTTCACCCAGGCGATTGTCTGATTGTTTTGCTAATGGATATGAGAATGACCCCATTCATACCCCTTCAAGGCAATTCTTCCCTTTGGGACATTGTGGACAAGAAAGCTCTATTTAATGGTTATGAAAATAATAGGGAAGCAGTGTCACATAAATTTAAACAAGGGCAAGGGCAATGAGGGCATGAAAGCAGAACTAACAAAAGTGAACTGGCAATTTAGGTTAAGGGATAGGCTAACAGAGATGCAATGGCAAACATTTAAGGGGATATTCCAAAAAAGGACAGAACAGGTACATTCCAAAAAACAAGAAATATTTTAAGGCAGGGACCTGACATCTGCGGTTAACTAAGCATGGCAAAGATATCTCGGTGAGGACAAGCCAAGGAACTATAGATCAATGAGCCTGACATCGGTGATGGGCAAGTTGTTGGAGGGAATCCTGAGGGACAGGATGTGCATGTATTTGGAATGGTAAGGACTGATTGGGGATAGTCAACATGGCTTTGTGCATAGGAAATCATGTCTCACAATTTCACAAACTTGATTGAGTTTTTTGAAGAAGTAACAAAGAGGATTGATGAGGGCAGAGCGGTAGGTGTGATCTATTTGGACTTCAGTAAGGCGTTCGACAAGGCTCCCCATGGGAGACCGGTTAGCAAGGTTTGTTCTCACGGAATACAGGGACAACTAGAATTTAGAGTCATAGAGTCATAGAGAGGTACAGCATGGAAACAGACCCTTCAGTCCAACCCGTCCATGCCAACCAGATAACCCAACCCAATCTAGTCCCACCTGCCAGCACCCGGCCCATATCCCTCCAAACCCTCCCTATTCATATACACATCCAAATGCCTCTTAAATGTTGCAATTGTACCAGTCTCCACCACATCCTCTGGCAGCTCATTCCATACACGTACCACCCGCTGCGTGAAAAGGTTGCCCCTTAGGTCTCTTTTATATCTTTCCCCTCTCACCCTAAACCTATGCCCTCTAGTTCTGGACTCCCTGACCACAGGGAAAAGACTTTACCTATTTACTCTATCCATGCGCCTCATAATTTTGTAAACCTCTATAAGGTCACCCCTCAGCCTCTGACGCTCCAGGGAAAACAGCCCCAGCCTGTTTAGCCTCTCCCTTTAGCTCAAATCCTCCAACCCTGGCAACATCCTTGTAAATCTTTTCTGAATCCTTTCAAGTTCAACAACATCTTTCCGATAGGAAGGAGACCAGAATTGCATGCAGTATTCCAACAGTGGCCTAGCCAATGTCCTGTACAGCCATAACATGACCTCCTGACTCCTGTACTCAATATTCTGACCAATAAAGGAAAGCATACCAAATGCCTTCTTCACTATACAGAATTGGCTCAAAGTGGTGGAGAGTTGTTCTTCAGACTGCAGGCCTGTGACCAGTGGAGTGCCACAAGGATCGGTACTGGGTCCACTACTTTTCATCTCTTATATAAATGATTTGGATGTGAGCATAAGAGGTACAGTTAGTAAGTTTGCAGATGACACCAAAATTGGAGGTGTAATGGACAGCGAAGAGGGTTACCTCAGATTAAAACAGGACCTTGATCAGATGAGCCAATGGGCTGAGAAGTGGCAGATGGAGTTTAATTCAGATAAATGTGAGGTGCTGCATTTTGGGAAAACAAATCTTAGCAGGACTTATACATTTAATGGAAAGGTCCTAGGGAGTGTTGCTGAACAAAGAGACCTTGGCGTGCTGGTTCATAGCTCCTTGAAAGTGGAGTCGCAGGTAAATAGGATAGTGAAGAAAGTGTTTGATTAGATTAAATTCCCTACAGTATGGAAACAGGCCCTTCGGCCCAACAAGTCCACACCGACCCCCCGAAGAGTAACCCACCCAGACTCATTTCCCTCTGACTAATGCAGCTAACACCATGGGCAATTCACCTGAACTGCATATCTTTGAACTGTGGGAGAAAACCAGAGGAAACCCACGCAGACACGGGGAGAATGTGCAAACTCCACACAGGCAGTCACCTGAGGCTGGAATCAAACCTGGGACCCTGGTGCTGTGAGGCCGCAGTGCTAACACTGAGCCACCGTGCTGCACACATTTGGTATGCTTTCCTTTATTGGTCACAGTATTGAGTACAGGCGTTGGGAGGTCATGTTGCGGCTGTACAGGACATTGGTTAGACCACTTTTGGAATATTGCGTGCAATTCTGGTGTCCTTCCTATCGGAAAGATGTTGTGAAACCTGAAAGGGCTCATAAAAGATTTATAAGGATGTTGCCAGGGTTGGAGGATTTGAGGTTATAGGGAGAGGTTAAATAGGCTAGGACTGTTTCCCCTTGAGCGTCAGAGGCTGAGGAGTGACCTTATAGAGGTTTCTGGAATCATGAGGGGCATGGATAGGATAAATAGACAAGGTCTTTTCCCTGGGTTGACGGAGCCCAGAACTAGAGAGCTTAGGTTTAAGGTGAGAGGGGAAAGATATAAAAGAGACCTAAGGGGCAACTTTTTCACTCAGAGGGTGGTATGTGTCTGGAATGAGCTACCAGGGGAAGTGGTGGAGGCTAGTACAATTGCAACATTCAAAAGGCATTTGGATGGGTATATGAATAGAAAGGGTTTGGAGGGATATGGGCCAGATGCTGGCAGGTGGGACTAGATTGGATTGGCATATCTGGTTGGCATGGACGAGTTGGGTCTGTTTCTATGCTGTGCATCTCTGTGACTCTCTGACTCTATAATATCAAATTCAAAGAAAAGACATATAATTTTGCCATGATTGGTGGCAGGTCAAAAGATTGGACAGAATATAATAAAAGTAGAGAATTACTGAAAAATAAAAAAGAGGGAAAATTAAAATAAGAGAGAAACGTAGTCAAAAATATAAAAATAGATTGGAAACAGAAAAATCGGACAGGAGTAGGTCATTGATTCCTTTGAGCTTGCTCTGTTGTTCATAGCTGATCGTTCAACTCTTTAACCTGTTCCCTCTTTCTCCCCATACTCTTTGATCCTTTTAGCCCTAAGAACTACATCTAACTCCTTTTTGAAAACATTAAATGTTTTGGCTTCAGTTGGTTTCTGTGGCAAAGAATTCTACGAGCTTACCGCTCTCAGGGTGAAGAAATTTCTCCTCATCTCAGTCGTAAATCACATATTCTGTATTGTTAGACTGTGACTGCCAATCCTGAACTCCCTGATCATTGGGATATTTTTCCTGCATTTACCCTATGCAGTGCTGTTAGAATATTATAGGCTTCTATGAGAATTCACCCATATATTCCAAACTCCAATGAATGTAATCCTAACCAATGCAGTTTCTCTTCATATGTCAGTCCTGACATCCCAGGAATCAGTTCGTTAAACTTTTGTTGTTCTTCCTCCATGGCAAGAACATCCTTCCTCAGATAAGGAGAGCACATAATACTGCAGGTGTGGTCTCATCAAGCACTTGTACAATTGCAGTTAAACATCCCTGCTCCAGTACATAATCCTCTAATGGTCAAGGTTAACACTCCAGTCCCCTTCTTCACTGCCTGCTGCATCTTCATGCTTTCAGTGACTGGTGTATAAGGACACTCGGTCTCACTGTACCTCCCCCTATCCCAATCTATCATCATTCATATAATAATCTGCCTTTTAGATCTTGCTACCAAAGCAGAGAAACTCAAAATTATCCATGTTACACTTCAACTGCTGTACGTTTGCCATTCAACTTGTCCAAATCACATTGAAACATCTCTGCATCCTGCTTGACAGCTCACCCTCCCACCCAGCTTTATGTCATCTGCAGATTTCAAGATATAAATGAAGTTGTCTCATCAAAATCAATTATAAATATATAATATGGTGAAAAGTTTCTTCAGATATTTAAATAATCAAAGATTTGAAAAATCAATGTTTGTCCTACAAAAAAATGAGCCTGGAAATTAGAAATAGAAGATAAAGAGATACCAGACAAATTGAACAGATATCTTGCATCAATTTTCACTACAGAGCATACAAGTAGCATCCCGGAAATAGCTGTAGATCAGGAATTGAAAGGGAGGCAGGAATTCAAGAAAATTATAATTACAGGGAGGTAGAACTGGGTAAATTGTTGGAACTGTGAATTGACAAGTCCCAAGGTCCTGATGGATTTCATCCAAGGAGTCTTAAAAAAGGTAGCTTGTGAGACAGTTGATGCATTTTCAAAACTCATTAGATTTGATAAAGTTTCTGTTAGATTGGACAATAGTGAAAGTATTCCTTTAATCAAAAAGGAGAGGCAGCAAGTAGGAGACTACAGGTCAGTTATCTTAACATCTGGCATTGGGAAAATATTAGAAGCTATTGTTAAAGGTGTTCTGAAAGGGCATTTGGATAAGTTCAAGGTAATCAGGCAGAGCCAATATGGTTTTGTCAAAGAGAAATCATGCTTAACTAATTTATTGGAATTCTTTAAGGAAGCAATTTGTGCTGGGAATCAAGAGAATGCATTGTACTTGGCTTTCCAGGGGACATTTGTTAAGGTCCCGCATCAAAAGTTATAACGGAAAATCAAATCTTATGGTATAGGGATAACATTTTGGCATGGATAGAAAATTAGCTGGCTAACAGGAAGCAGAGAGTAGGAATAAATGGGCCTTTTTTTCAGGCTGGTAGGATGTGCCACAGAGGTCAGTGCTGGGTCTTCAACTCTACAATTTGTATCAACGATTTGAATGAAGGGATTGAAGGGATGATAGCTGATGACACAAGATAAGATGAAAATTGAGGTGTGAAGAGGACATAAGATACCAACAAAAGGATATAGATTAAGTGAGTGGGCAATGATCTGTCAAATACGGAAAAGTGTGAAATTGTCCATTTTTTTCAGAAAGATTAAGAAAGCATATTAACTAAATGGTGAAAGGTTGCAGAGCTCTGAGATATGGAGAGATCTAGATGTCCTGGTGAATGATTCACAGATGGTTAGTATGCAGGTGCATCAAGTAATCAGGAAAGCTAATAGAACGTTATGTTTATATAAGCGGAATTGAATGCAAGAATAGGGAGGTTATGATTCACTTATGCAGGGCATTGATTGGTAACATTGCATTTGGAACACTGTACTTACAGAAGGATGTTAATGTGTTGGAAGCAGCTCGTAGAAAGTTCACTAGAATAATACTTGGAATGATCAGATTGCCTTCTGAGGAAAGACTACACAGGCTAGACAGATATCGTCTCGAGTTTAACAAAGTCAGAGGTGACTGAATTGAAACAGATAAGATCCTGAAGGGACTTGACCATGTTCATGTCAAAAGGACATTTCCTCTTGTGGAAGAACCTCAAACTAGGAGCTATTGATTAAAACATCGGGGTTGCCTGTTTAAGACAGAGATGAGGATATTTCTTTTCTTTCAGAAAGTTGTGAGTTTTTGGAATTATTTTCCCCAAAAATACAATGGATGCAGAATCTAAATATTTTTAAGACAGAGATAAATCAACAGGGTGGAGGATTATTGGGGATATGCAGGAATGTAGAGTTGAAGTTAAAATCAGATCAGTCATGATCAGTCATGATCTTATCCAATGGTGTAAAGGGCCAAGTGATCTACTCTTGTTTCTTGTTTGTATGTTTGTTTGCAAACGTGTAGTCATCTTTGACTATGATTCCAAATCAATGGCTTTACTCCTTTTTTTGTAAACCAGTTCAATGAGAGACTTCCAATCAGTAAATTCATAAAGTTTTTATTTCTGAAGTATGGTTTCGATCATCCAGCCTCAATAATTTTTGTCAGTGACTTCTGCTATCCTTGAGGAGAAAGTGAGGTCTGCAGATGCTGGAGATCAGAGATGGAAATGTGTTGCTGGAAAAACGCAGCAGGTCAGGCAGCATCTAGGGAACAGGAGAATCGACGTTTCGGGCATTAGCCCTGAAGATTCCTGAAGAAGGGCTAATGCCCGAAACGTCGATTCTCCTGTTCCCTAGATGCTGCCTGACCTGCTGCGCTTTTCCAGCAACACATTTCCATCTCTGCTATCCTTGAGTATGTTATGTCCCTTTGTTCTATATTTCACTCAATGGAAGTAGAAGAGTAACTCTATCAAATCTTTAATCAGCTTAAAGACCTCAATTAGATAATCCGTAATCTTCCATAATCAAGAGGTAGATTTTCATCCTTGCCATCTGGGCATCAAAGAATGCTTGTAGGGCATGGAATGTAAGAGCGGCCCGGAGAAATTAATGGTTCTTACGGAACCTGCCAGATTTCGCTTCCATTTATCTTAATGAAAAGAGGATGAGGCAAAATGTATAATCAGCAAGTCACTGATGTGTGTCAGTGGAATTCTCTTCCCTAGACAGTGGTGGAGGCAGGGTTGTTCATCTTTTAAAGATAGTGGTAGATAACCTTTTGAACAACAGGGCGTCAAAGATTTATCAGGAGTAGACAGGGAAGTGGAGTTGGAGACCTCAGGCAGATTAGGAGTTATCAGATGGCAGAGCACACTCAAGCCTAATCCTATTCCTATCTTAATCCTACTCCATATATATACACACACACATATATATGTACACATGTTCATTCTGCCCAGGCTATACATAATAGTCAGCTATAAAATGAAATATTGAATCTACAGTGTAATTTCTGTAACATATTATTGGTTAGACTGAGGATTTTTACCTACCAGACTTTCCTTAACTGCACCACCTCCCACCAAAGTTCGTGCTCTGTTACTCCCCCCCCCCATAGCATGAAAAACCTTCATTCACTTGCTCTCATGATATCACACCCTCCCACACTACCAACCACGCATATCCACCACACTGCCTATTTCAGAATGCCTCAATCCTTCTCTCACATGTACCAGCACTAAGAACCATGCCATCCATTTGTGTCTTACTTATTTGGTCCCTTTCTGTCATTACAGCAGACATCCCATAACAGGGTGGAGTTACACAGGACAGGTGGTGGGGTGCTCAATATCCATGTCCTTACACCCTCCAAGGAAAGGATATTTGCCCTGAAAATGACAGAGACATTGCAATGTATTTTCTTTTACTGCTCCAATACAAAAGTTCAGGCTGCATTTTAGTTCTTTGACAAAGTGTGAGTTGCATTGGGATTTGTAGGGTGATCCTCACCATGAGAATGGCATTGGGATCTGTGGGGTGATCCTCACTATGAGAATGGCATTGGGATCTGTAGGGTGATCCTCACCATGAGAATTGCATTGGGATCTGTGGGGTGATCCTCACCATGAGAATTGCATTGGGATCTATGGGGTGATCGTCACCATGAGAATTGCATTGGGATCTGTGGGGTGATCCTCACCATGAGAATTGCATTGGGATCTATGGGGTGAGGAGAAAGTGAGGACTGCAGATGCTGGAGATCAGAGCTGAAAATGTGTTGCTGGAAAAGCGCAGCAAGTCAGGCAGCATCCAAGGAGCAGGAGAATCGACGTTTCGGGCATGAGCCCTTCTGGAATGGTTCATGTCCGAAATGTCGATTCTCCTGATCTATGGGGTGATCCTCACCATGAGAATGGCATTGAGATCTGTGGGGTGATCCTCACCATGAGAATGGCATTGGGATCTAGGGGTGATCTTCACCATGAGAATGGGATTGGGATCTGTGGGGTGATCTTCACCATGTGAATGGCATTGGGATCTGTGGGGTGATCCTCACCATGTGAATGGCATTGGGATCTGTGGGGTGATCCTCACCAGGGGTGATCCTCACCATGAGAATTGCATTGGGGTCTGTGGAGCGATTCTCACCATGGGAATTGCATTGGGATCTGTGGGGTGATCCTCACCATGAGAATGGCATTGGGATCTATGGGGTGATCTTCACCATGAGAATGGGATTGGGATCTGTGGGTTGATCCTCACCATGAGAATTGTATTGGGATCTGTGGGGTGATCCTCACCATGAGAATTGCATTGGGATCTGTGGGGCGATTCTCACCATGAGAATTGCATTGGGATCTGTGGGGTGATCCTTATCATGAGAATTACATTGGGATCTATGGGGTGATCTTCACCATGAGAATGGGATTGGGATCTGTGGGTTGATCCTCACCATGAGAATTGTATTGGGATCTGTGGGGTGATCCTCACCATGAGAATTGCATTGGGATCTGTGGGGCGATTCTCACCATGAGAATTGCATTGGGATCTGTGGGGTGATCCTTATCATGAGAATTACATTGGGATCTCTGTGGTGATTCTCACCATAAGTCCAAGCAAGTTTTGTCACTGTATCTTACCAAACTCATCAAATTGATTGCTGTTTGAACCCTCATGGCAAGAATCCTATCTGATTTCTGCCCCACCTGACCTCATTGTGTTCATGGAGAAACTCACTGCACAGTGGAGTTTCTCCCTTAGGTCAGCATTCCTTGCAGTCATGCTATCTTCTGAAGCCTGTTGTGCATCTACAGGATGGTGCCATCTGGAAACCAGCTAGCTTGGGTGTGGAAGGCGTGGGGAGAGATAGGGAAGGACAGGTGGCTGGCATGATACAACAAGGACCAGGAACACTTTGTGGATGAGCTGTTAGAGAGAACTCCCCTTCCTAAGGATCGGCAGAGGAGGTCATGCTGCCATGTTGTGCTCACATTACCAGAGATCACCATCCTGGTCAGTGCCATCTGCAAAATTAAGGAGGAACTAGACAGCAGGGCAGGAAGAAGGTGAATGATCTTCTGTCAGGGTAAATGCAATGCTCTGCTCTGTGCTACCTCACACTTATCTCTATTACTGCACCACCTCCCACCAAAGTTCGTGCTCTGTTACTCCCCCTCCATAGCATGAAAAACCTTCATTCACTTGCTCTCATGATATCACACCCTCCCACATTACCAACCACGCATATCCACCACACTGCCTATTTCAGAATGCCTCAATCCTTCTCTCACATGTACCAGCACTAAGAACCATGCCATCCATTTGTGTCTTACGTATTTGGTCCCTTTCTGTCATTACAGCAGACATCCCATAACAGGGTGGAGTGACACAGGACAGGTGGTGGGGTTACACCCTCCAAGGAAAGGATATTTGCCCTGACAAGAGACAACAAGTTCCATTCCTGTGAGGGTGTGAAACATCCATATCCTGATACCCGAGGAACACTTGTTACCCCACTGCAATGACCTCATTCATAAGACATCAGTCAACACCACGAGCCTGAGGCTAGAATGCTTTTTGCCTTTTCTATCTTTGAGGGAGACTTATCCTCCATCTCCCACATGGAGAGTTTCCCAATCTCCTCAGATGACAGTGCAGAGACTTTGAAGGGATTATTGTCTATACTGCCTACACTAACAGCATGGATGAGGACTTCCCAATGGGCTCTATAGGACACAGTGAATTCCAGATATCGAGAGCTCTGCAGGTGGGTGAAGGAGAAACAACAGTCTCAGGGACAACCAAAGACCAGGTTCCTGCTGAGCCCCAGTTGGATATGTCCTTGTGATCTGGGTGATGAAGAACTTTGTCTGGATGCACAGGGAGCGCCACACTGACAGGCAGACATACAGCAGGTAATGGCCCTCATTGTGGAGAGGCTGGAGTGGTGCAGCCAGTTCTGCAATGTACTGAAAACAACAAATGCTGGAGATTGCAGTGGGTCAGGCAGCATCGATGGAGAGAGAGCAAGCTAACATTTCAAATCTAAATGTCTCTTCATCAGAGCTGGTGAAGTGTGGAGGGGGGCAACATTTATGTTAGAGTTAGGAGGTGGGGGCGTTGGAGTGCTAGGGGAGAAAGGATGTTGATAGCATAGATTAAGTGATTGGAATGTGATAACAGCAGAACAATAGTGTGTCTATCTGTCAGGCTGGAAAGAACAGACAATCCCACTGGGGTGGGAGGAGGGGAGAGAGGACCTGGTGACAGACAATCCCACTGGGGTGGGAGGAGGGGAGAGAGGACCTGGTGACAGAAAGTGTAACAAGTAAAGCTAAAAGAAAGGGAAGAAATGGGACTTGGTTCACAATTTGAGGATGTTGAACTCAATATTAAGTCCAGATGGCTGTAAAGAGCCTCGTCTGAAGATGAGATGTTGTTCCTCCAGTTTGTGCTGTGACTCGCTGCAGAATGCTGAGGACAGACATGTGGGAATATGAGCAGGACGCTGTGGTAAAATGACTGGCTACCGGAAGGTCAGGCACAAGCCTGTGCAAAGCAGTCACCCAGTCTGTGTTTGGCTTCTCCAATGTAGGGGAGGCCACATTGGGTGCAGCGAATACAATTTGCAAGATTGGAGGAGATAAACATGAAATGCTGCTTCACCTGGAAAGACTGTTTAGGCCTTTGGATGGTGAGCAGGGAGGAGGTGAAGGAGCAAGTGCTGCACCTTCTATGGTTACATGTGAAGGTGCTGTGGGAAGGGGGAAGTGGTGTTAATGGTCAATGAATGGACTAAAATGTCCTGGAGGGAATGATCGCTGCAAAAGAATGTTGTAGGTTGACTTGACCGGGTTCGTGATCTGTAATCCTTTTGGGATCTTTCCTGCTTGCCTGCATTTCTGTAGAAACCATGGATACCACCATTACATGTGGGGACATCTCCCACCATGTACATGGCAGGTACTCATGCGACTCAGCCAACGTTGTCTATCTCATGCGCTGCAGGCAAGGATGCCCTGAGGCCTGGTACATTGGTGAAACTGAGCAGAGGCTACGGCAACGGACGAATGGGCACCACACAACGATCAACAGACAGGAGTGTTCCCTCCCAGTTGGAGAACACTTCAGCGATACAGGATATTCGACGTCGGACCTTCGGGTGGCCATCCTCCAAGGCGCACTTCGGGACAGGCAGCTGCAAAAAGTGCCAAGCAGAGGCTGATAGCTAAGTTCCGTATCCATAGAGAGGGTTCAACTGGGACCTTGGGTTCATGTCATACTACAGGTGACCACCATTTTGCACTATACACACACACAGACACTCCTACACACACACACGCACTCCTATACACAGACATGCACACGGACACTCACACACACTCTTACAGACACAAACATTCTCACACACACGCATACTCTCCCTCTCACAGACACTCACAACCCCCCATCCCAGACACACACACACACACACATATATACGTTTGTGGGGTGAATTTGTACTTGCAGAGTTACATTGTAATTTGCTCAAAAACTGCATGGATCCATGTAAGAGTCTGTTAACTCATTTTTTAGATTAGAATCAGTCTAAACATTATGGCACAGACAACAACACATAGGGAGCAAACACCTTCAACACATTACCTGGGCGAACACCAATTGTTAAAGTTAACCTGAGAATGTAACTTTTAAAAACAGTTTTGTGATTTACATATGAAAGGAGTGAAACTAACATGGTCATTCTAACAGATGAGAGACTTGGCAGACAATCAAGGTATTTTTCAATGTATAATTTCAGTCACATCACACTGTAAACTTTTGCTATAAATTCTGTGTCTTACAGTTGTGTCCTCCACAAATACCTGATGAAGGAGCAGCGCTCCGAAAGCTAGTGCTTCCAATTAAACCTGTTGGACTATAACCTGGTGTTGTGTGATTTTTAACTATGTCTTTATGAATCACTTCACAGCCATTCACCTCAACATGGTGCTGAATCAATGTGTTTCATGATTCAAATGTCAGTGAGCAATCAGAGAGGTCTACAGCACTGAAAAAGACCATTTGGCCGATCAGGTCTGTGGCAGTAATATTTTGCCAGCGGCTTTTAGCCTCAGAATTAATATTTCATTGAAAACCTCAATGTCACCCTTTCTTTCCAGGTGCCCACTCCATCTGCACTTCTGAAAACAA
Source organism: Chiloscyllium plagiosum (assembly GCF_037043375.1). NCBI lineage: Eukaryota > Metazoa > Chordata > Chondrichthyes > Orectolobiformes > Hemiscylliidae > Chiloscyllium > Chiloscyllium plagiosum. The sequence goes on from NW_028270155.1 coordinate 41,410,735, forward strand.
ATTACAGGAACTCATCGTAAATAGTATTCACACTGTTACTTTGTGAGCAGTGGGAGAGGCAAAATAAGATGGAATTTTGTTGGAGTATATGTGCAGTGAATGATTCAGTCAGCAATAAGTAGCAGATTGGTTTGTGCACTTGCGACTAGTAATGGATGCCAAGTATTATTAGCCTGACAACAACTCTGGTTCCTGGGCAGCTGAATGGCTTGTGGGTATGAAGTTTTCTAGACTGGGAGAAGACTGCTGACTGTGGAAAGAACAGGTTCCATGTCCCTATCACTTTGCTGTAAAATTGCCTGCAACCTGAAGAAAGACAGCTACGTTCTCCTAGCAGATGAAGTATGTTGTTGCTTTTAACCAGTAAATAAGAGACTATGTAATTAGTGTAACAATCATCCTGTGCCTCTGGCAGAGAAGTGAAAGAACTTAGAGAAAGGGGATCAAATGAAATGTCATTGGAAGCAAAAGGAATACCAGACTAAAGTCTGTAGACTGGTGCTATTGAACAGTGTTCCCCAGTATTTTTCCTCCACCTGTAATACCAATTTTCTTTGTTTTTCTGTCTGTGTGTGCAAGGGTTTGAAAGAGGATTAGAGTTATATGCTGATAGATCAGAGTGTTGTTCGTCTATGGCTATACCTTATTTGATTGCAGTAAGTAATTATCCTTGTTAAGTATGGGAATGATTTTTGTTAATCTGACTATCAGACAGGGAAATTAGAGACTTTGCCATACTTTATCTTGAAAGAAAAAATGGAGAGTGCAGGTTTACTGGTAATTACAGAGTATGTACCACAGCTGGAATGGGATGGAAGCCCACTTGAAAATCAGAACAAGAGAGTAACTTGACAGTATATTGTCACTTTTGCCAGCTGTGCTGTTTGGGTACCATTGTAAGTGCAAACAAGTCAGCAGCAAGTCTTGTACAACAACTTGTGAGATATGTGAAATTTAAAAGCTGCATAGATAGAATGTGTCGAGAGTGTGGTGCTGGAAAAGCACAGCAGGTCAGGCAGCATCAGGAGAATTGACGTTTCGGGCATAACCCCTTCATCAGCCCAAAACGTCGATTCTCCTGCTCCTCAGATGTTGCCTGCTACGCTTTTTCAGTACCACACTATCGACTCTGACCTCCAGCATCTGCAGTCCTCACTTTCTCCTCGATAGAATGTGTGACATGTTTGCATACAGTTATTTGCTGTCCTCTACAGAGTCTCCTCTGTTACATATATAAAATTTAAGGCTCGCAAAATGCGTGGAAATGTAATGAAAAGGTTAGGTAGCATAACTCCTTGTGTTAGTTTGAATGTAATTGGATAATACAATCCTGTGTTGAAAAATGTGGTGCTGGAAAAACACAGCAGGCCAGGCAGCATCCGAGGAGCAGGAGAATCGACATTTCGGGCATAAGCCCTTCTTCAGGAATGAGGCTGGTGTGCCAAGCGAGTTGAGATAAAAGGTGGGGGGGGAGTTTGGGGAGGGGCACTGGGAATACGATAGGTGGAAGGAGGTGAGGGTGAGGGTGATAGGCCGGAGACGGGGTGGGGGCGGAGAGGTCGGGGAAAAGATTGCAGGTCAAGAGGTCGGTGCTGAATCTGAGGGTTGGGACTGAGATAAGGTGGGGGGAGAGGAAATGAGGAAGCTGGAGAAATCTACGTTCATCCCGTGTGGTTGGAGGGTTCCGAGGCGGAAGATGAGGCGCTCTTCCTCCAGGTGTCGTGTGCTCAGGGTCTGGCGATGGAGGAGGCCAAGGACCTGCATGTCATTGGCGGAGTGGGAGGGGGAGTTAAAGTGTTCAGCCACGGGGGGGTTGGGTTGGTTGGTGCGAGTGTCCCAGAAGTGTTCCCTGAAACATTCCGCAAGTAGGCAGCCTGTCTCCCCAATGGAGAGGAGACCACATCGGTGCAGTGGATACAGTAAGTGATGTGTGTGGAGATGCAGGTGAATTTGCGACGGATATAGAAGGATCCATTGGGGCCTTGGAGGGAGGTGAGGGGGGAGGTGTCGGCGGAAGTTTTGCACTTCTTGCGGTTGCAGGGGAAGGTGCCGGGAGTGGAGGTTGGGTTGGTGGGGGGTGTGGACCTGATGAGGGAGTCGCGCAGGGAGTGGTCTCTCCTGAATGCTGATAGGGGTGGTGAGGGAAATATATCCTTGGTGGTGGGGTCTGTTTGGAGGTGGTGGAAATGATGGAGGATGATACGATGTATCCGGAGGTTGGTGGGGTGGAAGGTGAGGACCAGTGGGGTTCTGTCCTGGTGGGGATTGGAGAGGCGGGGTTCGAGGGCGGAGGTGCAGGAAGTGGAGGAGATGCGGTGGAGAGCGTTGTTCGACCACGGCGGAGGGGAAATTGCGGTCTTTGAAGAAGGAGACCATTTGAGTTGTTGTGGTATTGGAACTGGTCCTCCTGGGAGCAGATGTGGTGGAGGCGAAGGAATTGGGAATATGGGATGGCGTTTTTACAGGAGGCAGGATGGGAGGAGGTGTAATCTAGGGAGCTGTGGGAGTCAGTCGGTTTGTCGTAAATGTTTGTGTTGAGTCGGTCGCCCGAGATAGAAATGGAGAGGAGAAAATGAGGACTGCAGATGCTGGAGATCAGAGCTGAAAAATGTGTTGCTGGAAAAACGCAGCAGGTCAGGCAGCATCCAAGGAGCAGGAGAATCGACGTTTCGGGCATAACATCCATCTGAAGAAGGGCTTATGCCCTTCTTCAGAACTCATTGATCACTATATTGATCAATAATACAGTCCTGTGTACCACATTGCGTAATTTGCATTCCAATCCGGGCTTGACAGAGATAAAAGTTTTAAAAATACAAGGATTCAATTGGAAGGTATTACTTATAGAAATAATTGATTGGTAGCTGGTTATCTGTAAGAGTAGCATAAAATCTTTGTTCTTGCGATGAAGGTTTGATCTGTATATCACTTTCTTGGTGTCTACTTCTCCCATGCATGAATGAATACATTTACAAGGAGAAACCTGGGCCTCATTGGGTCTTAGAAGAATGAAAGGGTAGAGTTTGCCCAATAAATACTAAATCATTAGCTTTAGTGGTAAACCCATGAGCAATGCGGCCTAAGAGTCAGTGCATTTTCCCAAGTGCTTCAGAACACCTTTGAAGCCTTAAATTTTATATACATAACAAAAGGAGAATCCACAGACGATAGGAAAGAAACTGTATGTAAACATGCCAGATGGTCTATCTATAAAGTTTTCTAATTTAATGTTTTCTATATCTACTAAGATAACCAAATAGCACAGCTTGTTGGATTGATAACTTACTGTCAAGCAGGCTTCCATCCCATTCTGAATTGGTGCGAAGTTCATATATTTATTCAAATGATGGTCAGAGGCTACAGATAAGACCAATGATGCCATTTTCATACTACACTTCTGCTCACCAATCAAAATGGGGGAATACAAGTGGGATACAGTTATTTCCAGTGAATAATGAAAATTAATTTCATCGGAAGTCAGGAACAATTAATGGGAGACCTGGGGAATATTTTTGTGGTAGGGAGTTACAGCTTTTAGATTTAAAGTAATTTCTGCTACAAGTTTACCACAAGAGGTTTAATTCCTGACATTAATACCTCCACTTTGGGTGCTGTTGCTGGAACTTTTCATTTGAATCAGTGAATCATATTCCCTTCAGGCAGCTCACTAATTACATTATCTTGAGTACAAAAATGAATAGCTACAATGCTGCTACAGAGGCAGGGGAGACAAGATCATTGAATACAGGTATATTCAAGATTGAGTTAAACAGCTTTTTGTTTGGCAATCTACTTGAGGGTGATGGGAAACAGATAGGAAAGTGGAATTCATACATCAAGAACACCTCTGAATTGACAGCCAGACTACTGCGACCACTAGGACTTATAACAGCACACAAACCAACAGCCACTCTCAGACAACAACTCACCAGAACGAAGGACCCGATACCCAGAATGAGCAAAACTAATGCAGTGTACAAAATCCCATGCAAGGACTGCACAAAACACTATATAGGACAAACAGGAAGACAGCTAACGATCCACATCCACGAACATCAACTAGCCACGAAACGACACGACCAGCCACACACGCAGACGACAAGCAACATGAATTCGACTGGGACAACACTACCATTATAGGGCAAGCCAAACAAAGAACAGCCAGGGAATTCCTAGAAGCATGGCACTCATCCACAAACTCCATCAACAAACACATCAACCTGGACCCAATATACCGGCCACTACAGCGGACAGCTGAAACTGACAACCGGAAGCGGCAGGGACAGGCCACTATAAATGCCGAAGGAAACACCACAGAAGCGCTTCACAGGAGGCTCCCAAGCACTGAGGATGTCACCTAGACAGGGGACGAAACGTTTGCAACAAAAACTTCCAGCTCGGCGAACAGAACCACAGCAATGAGCACCCGAGCTACAAATCTTCTCACAAACTTTGAAGTGGAATTCAAGTCGCAACAGATCATGAGCTTATTGAATGGTGAAGCAGACTAAGTGGCTGAATGGCTTCAAATTTCATGTAGACTTGTATTCCTTCTGACAGTGAAACATTCGAAATATAAATTTCCCATTCCAAATCTTTATTAGACACATCAATTCACTCAAATTGGCAGAAATCAACAGCAAATCACAACACGCAGGGAAGCTTCTTCAGAGTGACTGACCTCAGAACGTTAGCTCTGTTTTCTCTCCACAGATGCTGTCAGACTTGCTGTGTTACCCCAGCAGTTTCAGTTTTTGGTTGATTCAGATCTCCAGTATCCACAGTTCTTTAACTTTTTAAATCATAAATACATAAAGCAACCTATAGATATGAAAACAACTGACACATACAAAAGCAAGGAAAAGAAACTATTACCTTACTATCAATGAAGGATAAATCAATAAAACTAAAAGACAAGTTGGATTTAAATTATCTTTTGCATTCTCAGGATATTCTAAAACACTTTACAGCTAATGAAATGCATCTGAAATTTGACCAGATGTGGCAGATATTTTGTCCAGTGCAGGGTCCTAATTGGAAATGAGACAAACAACCAATGAATCTAATGATGGTTGAGGAATAAATGTTGGCTGCATGTTTAAAGAATGCAGCAGCTTAGTAGTTAACACTGCTGCCTCACAGCTCTGGACCCAGATTCAATTCCATCCTCGGATGACTGTGTGGTGTTTGCACATTTTTCTAGTGTCTGCAGGGGTTTCTGCTGAGTGCTCTGGTTTCCTCTCCACAGTCCAAAGATGTGCAGGTTATGTGGATTGGTGAGACTAAATTGCCCATGGTGTCCAGGGATGTGCAGACTGGTTGTAGGGTGGGGAGTTAGCAGGGTCACAGGGATAGCGTGAGCCTAGGAGGGGGTGCTCTTTGGATGGTTAGTGTGGATTCAATGAGCTGAATGGCCCTCATCCTCACTGTTGGGATTCTATTCTAATTCCTTATTCTTCTACCTTAGGATCCCTTACATACCCTCAATATCCATATCCAGAACCTCTACTTAGCATACCATTTGAATAATGTCATTTTAGACCATACAGCACTACCGCAGTTGTGTGAACAAGATCCAGCAAAGTTCTATACATAGATCTTGTAACTGTGACCTTGTAATCCACCATTGAGTCAAGCTGACAATGCTAAAATAGACAATAGGGAAACCAATCAAATCACTTAATGTATGTTTTGAATATCTTTTCAAATATTGTTCAAAAGTCAGGGTCATATTACAGCAGAAAAGACATTACTATAATCATAACGAAAATGTTAAAAATCACACAACACCCAGGTTATCAACAGGTTTATTTGGAAGAACTAGCTTTCAGAGCACTGGTCCTTAGTTAGGTAGCACATGGGCAGGATCATAGGACACAGAATTTATAGCAAAAGATTATAGTGACCTATATTGATATATTGAATAAACCTAGATTACTGTTAAGTCTTTCATCTTTTACAGCCAATTGCAGATTTCGATTCATTAATATGTAAATTCCAGAACTTCGTTCAAGTCACATTCCCAAGGTAACTTAAGGTTTTATTAAAAAAAAGTGACATCTCAGCTCAGACAATGCATTAAAGGTATGAATTTAGAGTCTGTCTGTATTTCAATCTTGAGTCAAACTGGTTCTATTTCCAAAGTAGGAATTTATAAAATGTTATATGGATTGACTGCCTTCAGACTGTATGCTTTTTGAACAAAATAGAAAACAAATACAATTCTGCCAATGCAAATTCATCCCATAGACTCATGTGTGTCTGTGTGTGTGAGAGAGACAGAGAGAGAGGGAGAGAAAGTGTGTGTGCATGTATTCGTTCTTGACAGAGTGTGCGCATGAGTGTGATGGAGTATATGCCTGTGAAAGTGTGCGTGTGGTCTGTGTGTGTGTCTGTGTGAGTATGTGTCTGAGAGAGCGTGTGTATGTGTGTATGAGAGAGGGTCTGCGTGAGTATGTAAGAGTGTGTGTCTATGTGTGCTTCAGTGTGTATGTATGTGAAAGTGTATAGTGTAGTAGGGTCACCTGTAGTGTGACATGAACCCAACGTCCCAGTTAAGGCCATCCACATGGATATTTTGTTTATCTCATACGCTGCAGGTAAGGATGCCCTGAGGCATGGTACATTGGCGAGACCAAGCAGACACAATGACAATGGATGAATGGACACCAAGCAACAATCACCAGACAGGGGTGTTCCCTCCCAATCGGGGAATACTTGAGCGGTCAGGGACATTCAGCCTCGAACCTTCGGGTGACCGTCCTCCAAGGCAGACTTCGGGATACACAACGAGGCAGAGTCGCCGAGCAGAGGCTGATAGCCAAGTTTGATACCCATGGAGATACCTTGAGTTTAGATTAGATTACTTACAGTGTGGAAACAGGCCCTTCGGCCCAACAAGTCCACACCGACCCTCCGAAGAGCAACCCACCCAGACCCATTCCCCTATGCCGAATACTAAGGGCAATTCACCTAACCTGCACAGTTTTGGACTGTGGGAGGAAACCGGAGCACCCAGAGGAAACCCACCCAGACATGGGGAGAATATGCAAACCCCACACAGACAGTTGCCTGAGGTGGGATTTGAACCTGGGTCTCTGGCACAGTGAGGTAGCAGTGCTAACCACTGTGCCACCGTACCACCCTACAGGTGACCCCACTGTACTATACACACACACTTACATACTCACACACTCACATATCCACACTCATACCCACACTCTCTCAGACACACACTCACATCAACACGCACAACTTCTCACATACTCCATCACACTCATGCACACACTATATCATGCATGCACACACGCACGCGCACACGCACTCTCTGTCACACTCTCTCCTCTCTCTCACACACACACTCTCTCATTTTCTCTCTCTCCCTCACATGCACTCACATGCACTTAGTCTATGGGGTGAATTTGTATTTGCATAATTGTATTTGCAGATATAGTCTACTTTGTTCAAAAAGCACACAGTCTGAAGGCAGTCAATCCATTTTATAAATCTCTTCTTTCGAAATAGAACCAGTCTGATTCAAGATTGTAAGTCAGAGGTACAGACAGACGTTTCTGTGGCCAGACAAAGCAGAATGGTGTGTTGTTGCCCTGATGCCAGGATCAAGGATGTTTCAGAGAGGGTGCAGAATGTTCTCACGGGGAGGAGGGGCCAGCATTGTTCACATTGGAACCAACGACATTGGAAGGAAAAAGGTTGAGACTCTGAAGGGAGATTACAGAGAGTTAGGCAGAAATTTTAAAAAGAGGTCCTCAAGGGTAGTAATATCTGATTACTCTCGGTGCTACGAGCTAGTGAGGGCAGGAATAGGAGGATAGAGCAGATGAATGCATGGCTGAGGAGCTGGTGTATGGGAGAAGGATTCACATTTTTGGATTATTGGAATCTCTTTTGGGGTAGAAGTGACCTGTACAAGAAGAACAGATTGTACCTAAATTGGAAGGGGACTAATATACTGGCAGGGAAATTTGCTAGAACTGCTTGGAAGGATTTAAACTAGTAAGGTGGGGGGCAGGGGACGCAGGCAGATAGTGAGGAAAGAGATCGATCTGAGTTAGGTACAGCTCAGAACAAAAGTGAGTCAAACAGTCAGGGACAAGTTAGGACTAATAAATTAAACTGCATTTATTTCAATGCAAGGGGCCTAACAGGGAAGGCAGATGAACTCAGGACATGGTTAGGAACATGGGACTGGGATATCATAGCAATTATGGAAATATGGCTCAGGGATGGACAGGACTGGCAGCTTAATGTTCCAGGATACAAATGCTACAGGAAGGATAGAAATGGAGGCAAGAGAGGAGGGGGAGTGGCATTTTTGATAAGGGATAGTATTACAGCTGTGCTGAGGGAGGATATTCACGGAAATACATCCAGGGAAGTTATTTGGGTGGAACTGAGAAATAAGAAAGGGATGATCACCTTATTGGGATTGTATTATAGATCCCCCAATAGTCAGAGGGAAATTGAGAAACAAACTTGCAAGGAGATCTCAGCTATCTGTAAGAATAATAGGGTAGCTATGGTAGGGGATTTTAACTTTCCAAACATAGACTGGGACTGCCATAGTGTTAAGGGTTTAGATGGAGAGGAATTTATTTAGCATGTACAAGAACATTTTCTGATTCAGTATGTGGATGTACCTGCTAGAGAAGGTGCAAAACTTGACCTACTCTTGGGAAATAAGGCAAGGCAGGTTACTGAGGTATCAGTGGGGAGCACTTTGGGGCCAGCAACCATAATTCTATTAGTTTTAAAATAGTGATGAAAAAGGATAGACCAGATCCAAAAGTTGAAGTTCTAAATTGGAGAAAGGCCAATTTTGACGGTATTAGGAAAGAACTTTCGAAAGCTGATTGGAGGCAGATGTTCGCAGGTAAAGGGATGGCTGGAAAATGGGAAGCCTTCAGAAATGAGATAACAAGAATCCAGAGAAAGTATATTCCTGTTAGGGTGAAGGGCAAGGCTAGTAGGTATAGGGAATGCTGGATGACTAAAGAAATTGAGGGTTTGGTTAAGAAAAAGAAGGAAGCATATGTCAGGTATAGACAGGATAGATCGAGTGAATCCTTAGAAGAGTATAAAGAAAGTAGGAGTATACTTAAGAGGGAAATCTGGAGGGCAAAACGGGGACATGAGATAGCTTTGGCAAATAAAGTTAAGGAGAATCCAAAGGATTTTTACAAATATATTAAGGGTAACTAGGGAGAGAATAGGGCCCCTCAAAGATCAGAAAGGTGGCCTTTGTGTGGAGCCACAGAAAATGAATATTTTGCATCAGTATTTACTGTGGAAAAGGATATGGAAGATATAGACTGTAGGGAAATAGATGGTGACATCTTGCAAAATGTCCAGATTACAGAGGAGGAATTGCTGGATGTCTTGAAACGGTTAAAAGTGGATAAATCCCCAGGACCTGATCAGGTGTACCCGAGAACTCTGTGGGAAGCTAAAGAAGTGATTGCTGGGCCTCTTGCTGAGATATTTGTATCATTGATAGTCACAGGTGAGGTGCCGGAAGACTGGAGGTTGGCAAACGTGGTGCCACTGTTTAAGAAGGGTGGTAAAGACAAGCCAGGGAACTATAGACCAGTGAGCCTGACCTCGGTGGTGGGCAAGTTGTTGGAGGGAATCCTGAGGGACAAGATGTACATGTATTTGGAAAGGCAAGGACTGATTCAGGATAGTCAACATGACTTTGTGTATGGGAAATCATGTCTCACAAACTTGAGTGAGTGTTTTAAAGAAGTAACAAAGACAATTGATGAGGGCAGAGCAGTAGATGTGATCTATATGGACTTCAGTAAGGCGTTCGACAAGGGTCCCCATGGGAGACTGATTAGCAAGGTTAGCTCTCATGGAATATAGGAAGAACTAGTCATTTGGATACAGAACTGGCTCAAAGGTAGAAGACAGAGGGTGGTGGTGGAGGGTTGTTTTTCAGACTGGAGGCCTGTGACCAGTGGAGTGCACAAGGCTCGGTGCTGGGTTCTCTACTTTTTATCATTTAGATGAATGATTTGGATGCGAGCATAAGAGGTACAGTTAGTAAGTTTGCAGATGACACCAAAATTGGAGGTGTAGTGGACAGCGAAGAGGGTTACCTCAGATTACAACAGGATCTGGACCAGTTAGGCCAATGGGCTGAGAAGTGGCAGATGGAGTTTAATTCAGATAAATGCGAGGTGCTGCACTTTGGGAAAGCAAATCTTAGTGGTACACTTGTACGCTTAATGGTAACGTCCCAGGGAGTGTTGCTGAACAAAGAGACCTTGGAGTGCAGGTTCATAGCTCCTTGAAAGTGGAATCGCAGGTAGATAGGATAGTGAAGAAGGCATTTCGTATGCTTTCCTTTATTGGTCAGAGTATTGAGTACAGGGGTTGGGAGGTCATGTTGCAGCTGTACAGGACATTGGTTAGGTCACTGTTGGAATCTTGCATGCAATTCTGGTCTCCTTCCTATTGGAAAGATGTTGCAAAACTTGAAAGGGTTCAGAAAAGATTTACAAGGATGTTGCCAGAGTTGGAGGATTTGAGCTATAGGAAGAGGCTGAACAGGCTGGGGCTGTTTTCCCTGGAGCATCGGAGACTGAGGGGTGACCTTATAGAGGTTTACAAAATTATGAGGGGCATGGATAGGATAAATAGACAAAGTTTTTTCCCTGGGGTCGAGGAGTCCAGTACAAGAGGGCATAGGTTTAGGGTGAGAGGGGAAGATATAAAAGAGACCTAATGGGCAACTTTGTCACGCAGAGGGTGGTACGTGTATGGAATGAGCTGCCAGAGGATGTGGTGGAGGCTGGTACAATTGCAATATTTAAGAGGCATTTGGATGGGTATATGAATAGGAAGGGTTTGGAGGGATATGGGCCGGATGCTGGCAGGTGGGACTAGATCGGGTTGGGTTATCTGGTCGGCATGGACGGGTTGGACCGACGGATCTGTTTCCATGCTGTACATCTCTATGACTCTATGACTCTAAAATTGAAATACAGACAGACTGTAATGTCACACCTTTGATGCATTGACTAAGTTGAGATTTCACCCTTTTTTTTATGAAACCTTAAATTATCTCGGTAATGTGACTTCAAAGTGATTCTGGAATTTACATATTAATGAATTGAAAGCTGCAAACCATTCTAAAAGATGAAAGACTTAACAGCGATTTAGGTTTGTTCAATATATCGCATCAGTTTTATGACACTATGATCTTTTGCAATAAATTCTGTGTCCTATGATCCTGCTCCACTCGCTACCTGATGCACTTCGAAGCAGCACTTCTAAAGCGAGTACTTCCAAACAATTCTGTTGGATGATAACCTGATGTTATGTGATTTTTAACTTTGTCCACCCGGTCCAACACCAGCACCTGCACATCATATTGAAAATGGACTATAAATATCCAACTTGCATCATTTGAATTTATTACTTGAGATTTTCAGAAAATCTGGTCTGAACCAAACTTAATCTTATTTATATGCACACTAAAACTCAGGTCTGTATTTCCTGTTTGATTTTTGTCTTACAGCAAAGTACACATAGAGATAAAATGCTGTCTTGGGAAAGCAATGAGCAAAGTTAGGAATATACAAATAGGCCTTTATTAACAACTTTTTCTGAACAGCAGAGGAGAGAGAAGGAAAATGCATCAGTGAAAAATAACAAAAGAACTCTTCCTCTCCCACTCACTGTCTTAATTCTTAGCTTCGAAAATAGTCGATGAAAAATAATGATTAACTTAGAACTCAGAGACATCTGCAGCTTTACCTTTATAGTGGAAGTCAGCATATAAACTGTTGGATTCAGGTTTCAATCATGCAACTTGATTACTCAAACAATGTGCAAACATCAAATGCCTTTACCTAGCTGTCTGTATCAGATTTACCCACTACCTTGGACATCTTCTTTGTATGCTCCTTGCCTGTCGATGGTTATGATGGAATTAAAATACATATAAATATAAATTTCCTTACAATGTTAGAGTCATTGTTAATCTAGGGGGGGGTGGTGAAAGAAAAAAAACAACTTCCCTTTGGGGTAACTTTAAACCAAAATAACTACATTTCCCAAACAATGCCCAAATGAAGATTCCACTTTTAGTGAATTTTATATTAATATGAATCAGAATCAACATAAATCAACCACAAATTAACAGGTAAGTAACAGTCAAGATGAACTACAAATTATATCTAAATAGCAGATACAACAAAGATTATCTCTCAAGATTATAAGTATTTGCATTATTTCGTGCACAAATGTGGCCCAATGTGCAATTTCAGAGTCTTTTATATTAATGTCTGGTATAATAGTCTTTCACTTTTCTGGCTCGATGGATGTGGTCTTCAAGTCATCTGTTCCAGTTTTTAAAGGTCCTGGAGACAGGAGTCGCTCAACTAGCATAGCCTTACAGAATCTCCTTAGACAGGTTAAGAACAGACTTGATGGAACACATTTTACAGAGTCTTTTTTAAATGACTAATAAATCTTGTTACATATTTTGTAAGGCTCTGGTAAAATTGATGTATAACAGTGAAATTATCCATGTTCTGACCCAGTTTTCAGTCTTCTGTTCCTTTATACAAACAGCTCCTTATAAATTTCCCTTCACTGAACTTCATCTGCTTCTTTGTTTCTGGTTTAACAAGTTGAGGAAGTGTATTTTGTCTTGTTTTATTTTATGAAGAAAGATTGATGCAGAGGTGTGAGCAGTCTGCTCAAAGCGAATAACGTAAACAGCTTGTGAGGCATTGGGGTTTTTAAAGTTGAAACAATAGAAGCAGCCTGAATGGGTGGGGTCATACCCTCACAGAACCAGAATTTTTAGTTTCAGCTTTCTGCAGTTGCTGGGGTCTTGAAACTGGATATGGAAGTTCTTATTCCTTCCTCTGTTACAGCTAAAAACAGGGATTCTCCTCTAGCTGCTAGAAATGCACGTGAGTCAATCTATTTTAGTGAATTTGCCTTTGCCAAGTGTGTGTTTATGGGATGTTACTATATTGAGATAGTTAGTGATGTTAATTTATCTATTATATTGTTAAGCATTTTGATAGAGCTACAGTTAAGCCAATTGATTTATTTTTACTTTGTCTGTTATTTAACTATAGTATTAAAATAAACTGAATTGAATTGAATTGAATTGAATTTATTGTCACATGTACTGAGGCACAGTGAAAAGCTTTGTCTTGCGAGCAGTACAGGCAGATTACAGAGTTAAGTAGCAAAGATAAATAACAGATAAACAGTGACAAAACAAATACACAATGCAGGTGAATGTTAAGAGCTTGTAAGCCCATTCATTATTCTAACAACTTTTGATCAGTGAAACAACTCAGCATTAAGCAAAATGCAGAAGCTGAACACACGCACTATCCAGTTTCATAACAGTTTCTAGAGTAGAAACTGTTACAAAACTGGCTGGTGCGTGTGTTCAGCTTCTGCATTTTGCTTAATGCTGAGTTGTTTCACTGATCAAATTCAGTGAAATCTGGAATGCAACATTTCCCTTAAAATAAGAAAAGGTTTTGAAGTGGGCCTGGTCTGATCCATAACAAATTGAGAGCTCTTGTTCGAATCAAAATCTTTAACTCCAGGTTAGATGTAGGACTATTGGACTCAAAGGCAATGATTGGTGAATGGTGTTTGTTTTTACTTTGGCTGTTGCATTCAGTTGGTTTAAATAGGGTATGCCTGTGTAGCAATGGCTCTTTCAGTTGCTAAGAGTTTCCTGCGGGTGAAAGAAGAAGTCACTTTTGACATAAAGTGAGCAAGGCAAAGCCTTCGGAATTGGCAGACAAGTTGAAAATGGAGTTACTTGTGTCTGTGAGGAAAGGGGAAATAATTGCAGCAGTAGCTCTACATTTATAATTGCCAGGAATGCAATCAGAATCTTTGGAGATCGCTAAAATTCAATTGTAAATGAAGCAGCTTGAATTAGAGGCAGTGGCAAAGAAAAAGTAAAAGAAAGAATAGCTCTAGCAGAATAAAAAGAAAGAGAAAGGAAATAAAACAGTTTGAATTTTGATTAAAAATGGAGAAAAAGAAAGGAAGGGATAGTCCTAGCAGGAAAAAGGTGAAAAAAGGATGTTTTTGAACTTCGGAGGTTGGAACTGAAAACTCAAAATTGACTTAAAATGGCAGAGGTCAGGGTGAGAGATAGGAATAGTGATGAGGACAATGATGAAGAGCAAACCCATCATAGCCAAAGACTTGGTGGATATCTGTTAAAATATGTCCAAGTGTTGCCTAAGTTTGATAAGACAGTGGCTAAATAAATGAAATGGCTAGTGACCATGTGGGTATTGTTGACCCAAATGAAGTTGGTAGTAGAACTAATAAGGTATTTGCATCACCATCACAGAAAGTATCTGGGAATTTGCTGAGGTTAAAAAAATACAAGGCCTCACAAGCTATTTATTCTATTGGATTTGGAACAGACTACTTTCCACCTCTGCCTCAACCTTTCTTCATTGAAAAAAAGGACAAGATGCACCTCTTAAAGCGATAGTATCATCACTAGCTTTGTGACATTCATATCATAACTTCCTTCCTGTTGTTTCAGTTTCCAGATCAAGACTTATGAGGTCATATGGGCTTATATCCAACAAGATTGATGTAAGCTTAAAAGTAACTAAAAAAGCAATTAAAAATTAATCTTCCAGATCCACATTGACTTCCCTGTCTGGTAAGTCACAAGCTCGAGAACATTGTTTGTAGTTCTTGATTAATCCGTTTACTGTTGCATGTAAATGGCCTGTAGTCAATGAAACATAAGATTCCAATTCTTCTTTTCAATTCTTCTCTTTTGCTGATTGTTCAACATGCATGACAATATACCTGCTGTAGCTTGATGTTTTGCTTGAACATCTAGTTTGTCTTTGTACCTTTTTAGTTTCAAGCTAAAACTTGTACTCATGGTAACATTATTGCCAGTTCCTTGGCATTCACTGATGTTGCCAATAGTTTATGGTCTCTTTTCAATGGTAAACTTCTGAATGAGTATTATGTGAAAATTAGTTGTAAGTCCATGGCACTGTTAGTACTTCTTTCTCAATCATTACTCATATTTTCTCTGTTTCACTTAATGATTTGGGTGCACAGACTAGGCTTTCCATCTTCCTGGATTTGAAAAAGCATTTCTCCTAGCCCAGTTAAAGATACATCTGCTGCTATTACTTTTTTATTTCCATAATGGATTTAGTCTTTTGTGGAACTTCTTGTGTTCCAAAAAGTTACAATTTTAGTTCACAGTCAGTTCTCTTCTTGTAAGGTTTTCATCACAACCATGACTTTTTATTATATCCATGCCTGATTGAATCATGAACTAGAATGTCATCCACATAACCTTCTTAGTCCTTCTGACATAGAGTCATACAGCACGGAAACAGACCCTTTGGTCTAACCAGTCCATGCTGAACATAATCCCAAATTAAACTAGTTCCACCTGCCTGCTCGTGATCCATATCCCTCCTAACCTTTCGTATTCGTGTATTTATCCAAATGTCTTTCAAATGTTGTAATTGTAACTGCAGCCATCACTTCCTCAGGATGTTCACTCCACACTCCAATCACCCTCTGTGTAAAACATTTGCCCCTCATGTCCGTTTCAAATCTCTTTCATCTCACCTAAAAATGTGACCATTAGTCTTGAAATCTCCCATTCTTGGGAAAAGACAACTACCATTAACTCTCTCTATACCTCTCATTGTTTTATGAACTTTTATCAGATCACCTCTCAACCTTCTATGTTCTGGTGAAAAAAAGGTCTCAACCTATCCAGCCATTCTTTATAACTCAAACCTTCCATACGCGGCAACATCCTGGTAAATCTCTTCTGAACTCTCTCCAGCTTAATAACAGCCTTCCTATAATTGGGTGTCCAACACTGGATGCAATATTCCAGAAGAGGTCTCACCAGTGTCCTGTACAACCTCAATATGACTTCTCAACTCCTATACACAAAGGACTGAGCAATGAAGTCAAGCGTGGCAAACATCTTTTTAATCTTCTTGTCTATATATGACTCAATTTTCAAAGAATTATGTACCAGCATCCCTAGGTCTCTTTGTTCTACAACACTACCCAAAGTCCTATCATTAATTGTATAAGCCCTACCCTTATTTGTTGTTCCTCACTGCAACACCTCGCATTTATCCAGATTGAACTCCATCTGCCATTTTTCAGCCCATTAACCTAACTGACCAAAGTCCCTTTGTAATCTTACAAAACCTTCTTCAGTGTCTGCTATGATACCAATTGTGGTGTCGTCCACAAACTAACCATACCTTCTATATTCTCATCCAAATCATTTATATACATGACAAACAAAAGAGGACCCAGAACCGATCCCTGGGGAACACTACTGGTCACAAGCCTCCAGTCCGAAAAGCAACCCTCCACCATTATTCTCTGTCTCCTGCCATTAAGCCAATTATGTATCCAATTGGCAAGCTCACCCTGAATCCCATATGACCTAACGTTATTAGTTCATCGACCATATGGAACCTGGTAGAAGGCTTTACGAAAATCCAAGCAAACAACATCTATTGCTCTGCCATCATCGATCTTTTTGGTAACTTTCTCAAAAAACTCAATCAAGTTTGAGAGACAAAATTTCCCTGCACAAAACCATGCTTACTATACTTAAATCAATTTTTGCCTCTCTAAATGTCCATAAAACCTCTCTTTTATAATCACCTCCATCAATTTACCCACAACCAAAGTCAGACTCACAGGTCTACATTTCCCTGGTTTCTCCTTATAACATTTCTTAAACAAAGGTACAACATTAACCACCCTCCAGTCAACAGGCACCTCACCTATACTTATAGATAATGCAAATCTTTCTGCAAGGGGTCTCGTAATTTCCTCTCTTACTTCCCCCAGCATTCTGGGATACATTAGATCAGGTCCCAGAGATTTATCCACCTTTATATTCTCGAAGACCGCCTGAACTTCCTCTTCTGTAATGTGACTGTTTTTAAAACATCAAAGTTAATTTCTCTACATTCTTTAGACTCTATTTCTTTCTCCAAAGTAAAAACTGATGCAAAATATTCATTTAGTATCTCTCCCATCTCCTGGAGTTCAACACAAAGACGAACCTCCTTGATCTTTAAGAGTCCCTACTCTCTCGCTAATTACCAAAATGTATTTGTAGAATCACTTGAATTATCCTTAACCTTATCTGCCAATCCTACCTCATAACTGGTCCATGCTTTCCAGATTTCTCTCTTAAGAATGCCCCTACACCCTTTACATTGATTACGAGATTCAATTGAACCAAGTTGTCTATATTTAAAATAATATTCCCTTTTATTCTTGACTAGAAACTCAATATCTTTATTCATCCATTGTTCCTTAATCTTACCAACCTTACTCTTCACTCTAACTCTCATCATCACACTCTTAAATGCCTCCCACTTGTCAGATGTCCTTTTATCTGTGAACAGTTCATTTTACTCAACTTTTGAAAGTTTTTATCTCATACCATTAAAAGCTGCCTTACTCCAGTTAAAAGTTTTAACTTTTATGGAAGGTTTATCCTTTTCCATAACCATTTTGAAACTAATAGAGTAACGATCGCTACACCCAAAGTATTTCCCCACTTTTACTTCAGTCACCTGCCCTGCCTTATAACCCACAAGATGGCCCAATTCGGCTCCTTCTCTAGTATGAGCATTCACATATTGATAAAGAAAATATTCTTGAACACATTTGACAAATTGTTCACCATCCAAATCCAAATGGTAGTCCCAATCAATGTTTGGAAAATTAAAATCCCCGCATTATTACAACCTTATTATGCTTACATATATCTGAGATCTCCAACATTTTTGGTTTTCAATTTCCCTCTTACTATTGGGAAGCCTATAGTACAATCCCATCAAAGTGATCTTTCCTTCCTTATTTGTGATTTATACCCACATATTTTCACTGGTCTATTTTTCACAAATATCTTCCCTAGTTACAGCAGTAATGTACTTCTTAATCAAAAACACCACCCGCCCCCTCCTTTCTTGCTTCCTTTTCTACCCTTCCTATAGAATCTAAAACCCGGAACATTGAGCTGTCAGTCTTGTCTATCTCTTGGCCAAGTTTCTGCAATAGCTATGTGCATCATTGCTTTTTGAAAAAAAATGGAAGTACTAATATCATATCTTCCAAATGCTGTGATAACTATTTTTAGTAGCATTGATTCTTCACCCAGAGGTAGTTGGCAAAAGCCACTGTTAGCACCAGGTTTGGTTAGAATTGCAAGCTTTGCCATACCCTCCCTATGGATGTTATGGATGTTTCTCTCCACTGCTTTGTTTAATTGTCCGAGGTGAATTTAATTTGCAGTAAACCTGTCAGTTTTGGTCCTTGCACCATGCCGAACAACCAATTAATTGGCTTTGTCACTGGTGAAAACACTCTTTGATGAAGTATTGCCTCAACTTTGCATTTTCACTTTCTTCAAAAGTGAATGTGGAACTTTACACCTGACCTTAACATAATATGGGGTGCTCTTTCTAGCTTCACAAGGCCACTGATCAATTTTGAGAATTCTATTCTGAATCCTTTTCTTTCCTGGTTACCCAATTTGTTCAAATAATTTGAAAATCTATGCAATCTTTGTGACTTAATGATTAACTCTCTTGAATTTCAATCACATCCAGGATCACTGTGATTTCTCTCCCTTTATATTATGGCCTCATAGTCAACTGATCTTTTAGTTTGAGTTTGCTGCTCCCTGGAATGGTATGGTGGTTGGCTGGAGGAAGTCTCATTTTAGCCACTTGTGGGTTTTTTTTCTGTGAGGATCTATACTCCTGCCCAGTGTCTGGCAAGATATTTGTTTTTGTGCTTATTTACTTTAATTTCAGAAGTCCAATAATTTATCCCAAGTACGCTAATTCATTGCTTTTAGGCTCTTTAATCTCTTGAATTATACTTTATCTGATCGGTTCATCATTGTTTTTGAGTTTGACTAGTTTTTGCAGCAAAAAGGTTAAAATATTTTCTCATGGTAGAACTACACTCTTGGCAGGACAATTTTTGTGCTAATGCAGCCTTGTTTGACTACAGCATGAACACTTATAATGTTGGCCACCACCCTCACTTTCTGCTTTCCCTACTTCACTTTAGAAGCCTCTCAAATTGTACAATATGAATAGGTTTTCTCCACAAAGCCTCACTGTTGCCTTGAATACAAAGTCACTTCTCTTTTCTCACCCCTGCTTTGCCTTGCTAATTGGGCAGCTTTGCAACTGTCAAATCCTCCCTTCATTGCAAAAACTCTGATGCGGCCTCTTCCAAATTCTGATGACAATGAGATCTCTAATCAAGTCACCTTTCCACATTTCACAACTATTGACTAATTGATAAGTCATGAATGAATAATTCTATGCTTGTGCCTGTTTTTCACATATGTTTATTAAATTTCACTCTATTATAATGTTTCTTCAAACACTTGAGGTAAGTATCAAAACCCTCCAACAACACATCCCTGGTAGCGGTTTCTTCATTAATACCAGATCTTGCTAAAATATCATCTGCAATGATGCCGAGAGCATGGAGAAGGCTGTTGGCCTGATCCATGTTTGCTTTAGCTGTTAGCCCCAAAGCGTTCCTACATATTATGAACCATCTGTGCTAGTCTTGCTGCTTCATGACTCATCTTGAGTCTTCCACATGCTCAAAATATTCTGATAGCAGTTCAATTGTTTGAAGGCATTTCCTAACTGCCCTGTATTTTGTGTCATCCACCTCAGGCTGCTTTCCAGTAACTGGGCTTTTTCTTCTTCCCACTGCTCAGTCCTGTTGCTGCCTGGTTTTGCCTTTGGTGAAATGCCATGTTGGTTTTCTTCTGTTACTAGTTTGGTCACTTGCTGTCACCATCTGTACCACAATGCTGGCAGTTGAATGAGGTTGTGTCCATGGTAGAATTTGGAGTGACTGCTAAATCTAAGCTGTTGTAAAATTACCTTTTATTGAACAGTCTGCTATTTACATTATTAAACGTAGCATGCAGCTGTTCGGAAAATAATCTCTTTTCAGAATTTGCAGTTATATGATTTCTTACATCAATGGTGACACAGCTGGAATGAGAAGTTGAAGTGAGACCCCATCTACTTGCTTCAATGAATGTAAAAGATCCAAAGACACAGTTTTGAAGGAGTTGTCCTTGCTGACCTAGTCAATATTTATCGAGCAAACATAATCACAAAAAAAAAGATGATCTGATCATTACCACATTGCTGCTTTGCTGAATACCATATTTCCTACATTATAATATACCACACATTTAAATATATGGATACAACCATATGGAAAAGTGCTTCATTGGTTACAAAGCACTTTGAGACATCTGGTCTAATGTGAAAATCTCCATATAAATGCAAGTCTTCCTTTTAACAGAATTGCACCTGCTTTCCATTTGCTTGCACAAACAAAATATTTTTGCCAAATTTGTTGAAAATGTTATTTTTTTTTAATGTGTTAGGAATAGTCTAGCTTTTGTTGTTTCACATAAAACCCATTAACTTAAAATTCAATTTGATATCTTGAAGCACAGAAGTTGAGAACTGAAATTATTTTTTGCACTTAATGTTGGCAAGGTAGCCTTGTGCCAATTGAACATTTGAATTTGGAAACTGTAAGAATTGCGACCTGCACGTTTTAGTCAATCCAGAAAAGATGGGGAATGATATGAAGAGAAGGACAGAGTATGGGCGTTACAGCACTTGATTTATTGTTTGTTTGTTTTTGTTTCACATTCTTTGGACCTAGGTCACTTGGGAGATAGTTAACTACAGAAATCAATTCTTCTATGAGCAAAAAGAAACATGATTATGCCCTGTCATAAATATATAATTGCATCTAGTTAGAGAATAAACTTTCCAATCATTTAACATGTAGTATCAGAGCTAAATGAGGTTGTACTTGTATAACATTGTAAGCATAGCTAAGTATCCCAACCCATTTCACAGAATGAAAAGTCAAACTGAACAGCAGTTGGGACAAGAATTAAGGAATTTGGGTAGACAGACTTTAATAAGGCTTTTGAAGATGGAGAAAGATACAGGAGGTAAGTGTTTGTGAAAAGGCTTACAGATTAAAGAAAAAAATCTTATTCACCTGATAATGGAGTGAAAAGAGAGGAGAATATATATTAGGACTAAATTCAAGGCACAAAGTAATTTAGAGATGCACAAGGTGAGAAGGGGTTGCAGAGTTCAATGGCTGGCATCAATGATGTTTATGGCAGTGCACAGGACGCATCTTGGGGGTGGAAATGGCCAGTTTATTTTGACGGTTATTTTGTAAGTGTCAGCTTGAACTGCCCAATCTCTTCCATGGAGCAGAATCTTCTAGTTCATAAATAACAGAGACTTTTAACCACAAAATCTACTTAGACCTTCTGAAACCAAAGGACGATACATCCCAAGGCATTGTCAAGTCCCTGAAGGAAAGTTCTGAATTGCATTTTCCAATTTATGTTTAAAAACTGTCAACAGTTTACAATGTGGATCAGCCAGCATTCACTGATACTTTTAAGAGATATCCAGTTAATCATGATTATCTGGCTAGCACTTCAGTGCTAACATTATTCCTTGGCAGGATACAGCTCAGGATGAACAAAATAGCAGACATTGTATTGGTATAAATATAAGCCATCAAAAACAAATTTAGAACAGACATTGAGAAAATTGCTTTTTTACTCAGAATGACAAACATCAGGAATAAACTATCAGGAAACATAACACATCGGCATACAAAACATAATTAGATACTTTTGGAAATTTAAGAAAATGGAGGAATGAGCTTCAGTTGGTCCAAAGGTCCTTTGTCACCACTACTTGATATTCTTTTTGTATAAAAGAAGATATTTTAGTCTTTATCTTTTCAACTTGGTTATTTAATAATAGTTTAAAGAAGTGAACATTCATTTATTCCAGGAATTGTCCTACCTGATCAGAAAGATTTTAAACTTGTCAAATCTCAAATTTCAAAAGGTAGTACTATATTTGCTGTTGCGTTATGACAAGAAAACTCTCGCACCAGGGTGAATTCTGTAAATGCAGCATTTTCCAATAATGGCTCCACAGGATTTTAACATTACGCTGTGATTGATGGAGGATCGGACACGGCCTCTTTGACATGATACATCAAGCACTTAATTTAATATTTTATAGGTGGTGCACCTGTCTAACTTAAACAACATCATTAATTCCACCAGGATGTTTGGGTATTTTGCACAAAATTAGAAAAAGTCACTGGCCTCAAATTGTGAAATAAAAAGCAACCATTGTCAAACAAATCCTTGTAGATAGTTGACCATGTTACAGATGTTGAAAATTGTGTTGCTGGAAAAGCACAGCAGGTTAGGCAACATCCGAGGAGCTGGCCAGTCAAAGTTTCGGGCATAAGCCCTTTTCCAGTACCACAGTTTTCGACTCTCATCTCCAGCATCTACAGTCCTCACTTTCTCCATGTTATATATGTGTAGCATTCATTCCCAATACTACAATGAAATATTGACATTGATTTGAAAGATGAAGCACTTTTCATTTAAGATGAAATGCTCATTCGACTACTCATAATTTCATTTTAATTGCATCTTAAATTATAAGTCCAAAGGTTTGGACCAGTAACCAATCAGAGAATAAAGTGTTACTGAATGAACATACTCTTTGACCACTTAATAAAAATAATAGTAATCAAACCAAATTCTATCTTGAACAAAATTTCATGCCGAACAATATATTATGAGGTAGACAGAAAATAAAAAAAGAGAAATAACACTTAATTTCATAGAACAAGATAACAAGAAACAAACAAAACCAAGAGTGCTGGAGAGCATTCACAGTTATTTGTGGTTATTTCAATGTGCTGTATGGAATACAATTGAAGAGGAGTCATATTGTCCTCAAAATGTTTACTGTTTTCTCTCTATAGCCACTGCCAGACCTGCTGAGTTTCTCCAGCATCTTCTGTTTTTGTTTACAATAGAGAAGGCCCACTGTTTAATGTGCACTGTGTGATTTATCATATGCGTCAGATCACTTCTATTTTTCCAATGCAAACTTTGTTTTTCCAGTATGTAAAAAAATGAATTTCTACAACGTTAAGTAGGTTTCCTTCACCTTACCCTCAGTCTCTATAGCTCGCTCCACAGGAGATGTTCTTTCACTGAACTGAAAGTGTTGCCAAATCTCATACTTAGATTTGTAAAGCATGTGGCAAGTCTTGCACAACCCGTTGTTTATTGCTTTGGCCCCCTGAAATTGAGGGTTGAAGGACCAAGAATTATAACATTCTGAATTTGACATGACAGCATCAAACTCAGCTATATGACAGTTAGTTCAATCAGCATCTGACTTAAGCTTTATTTCCTTTGCTCCAGCAGTATGTCACCAATTTAGAGGATCTTCCACATTCCCCACTCCCTTAGTGGAGTTTATAATTTATGTACTGAATTGGATTAAAGAGTCTTATGGTTTAGGAGTTGGGAACTGAGTTTGGACTGGCCAAATCCATTCACATGCACCATATTCAGTAAGAAGATAAGACCTCCATCCATCCATCTGGGCTAAGTTGTAATCATTATCTTATCCAATTCCCTGTTTTTATATCTGTTGAAAGTGGCACTGTTGCAATTTCATGGAATATCCACTGCACCTTGGCAACTGTATGTTTTATCTATAGAATATATGGTAGCAAGGTAATTTCACCAAGTGTATTTCCTGGGGTTCAAATGACTGGGCTTTCAGCAATACTCAGGAGTCTAAAAGCAGGAACTCAGGAGAGAAATGTTGCTGAGAGAGATGGGGTGCTGAGAAGCAAGAGATCATACCAGATATCCGCATTAGGGTAAGTTGAGGAAGGAGCAGGAACAGGAACAAAAACAAATAACATTCCAAAATTCTTAACAATCGAATGACATGGTCCCCCTGTGTTGCTGACCCATGATACGAGGAGCAATATGCAAAGAAGGGCTTAGCAGATCTTTATTCCTCCTGGATCTATTCCCATTCCTTCCATTATGTATCATATTGCCCGAAAATAAACAGTTGGAAGAATGCTAGTTGTTGGGTAGCACAGTCATAGCTGAATAGCTGGATGCAACAAGAGGCAAGTTCATGATTGACAGCATCAGTAAGTGAGGGAGGATGAGATTGAGTATCTGGTTGCTAGGTATGAATTCTGGTTTCCAGGAAATGCTCTTTGGTGAATGATGGGATTGCAGTGCACTATGTAGCATAAGTCGTAATCATAGAGTCATAGAGATGCAAACAGACTCTTGGGTCCAAACTGTCCATACTGACCAGATTTCCCAACCCAATCTAGTCCCACCTGCCAGCACCTGGCCCATATCCCTCCAAACCCTTCCTATTCATATACCCATCCAAATGCCTCTTAAATGTTGCAATTGTACCAGCCTCCACCACTTCCTCTGGCAGCTCATTCCATACCCATACCACCCTCTGTGTGAAAAAGTTGTCCCTTAGGTCTCTTTTATATCTTTCCCCTCTCACCCTCAACCTATGCTCTCTAGTTCAGGACTCCCCGACCCCAGGGAAAAAACTTTGTCTATTTATCCTATACATGCCCCTCATAATTTTTTAAACCTCAATAAGGTCACCCCTCAGCCTCTGACGGTCCAGGGAAAACAGCCCCAGCCTGTTCAGCCTCTTCCTATAGCTCAAATCCTCCAACCCTGGCAACATCCTTGTAAATCTTTTCTGAACCCTTTCAAGTTTCACAACATCTTTCCGATAGGAAGGACACAAGAATTGCACGCAATATTCCAACAGTGGACTAAGCAATGCCCTGTACAGCCGCAACACGACCTCCCAACTCCTGTACTCAATACTCTGACCAATAAAGGAAAGCATACCAAATGCCTTTTTCACTATCCTATCTACCTGCGACTCCACTTCCAAGGAGCTATGAACCTGCACTCCAAGGTCTCTTTGTTCAGCAACACTCTCTATAACCTTACCATTAAGTGTATAAGTCCTGCTAAGATTTGCTTTCCCAAAATGCAGCACCTCGCATTTATCTGAATTAAACTCCATCTGCCACTTCTCGGCCCATTGGTCCATCTGGTCCAGATCCTGTTGTAATCTGAGGTAACTTTCATCACTGTCCACTACATCTCCAATTTTTGTGTCATCTGCAAACTTACTAACTGTACCTCTTATGTTCGCAACCAAATCATTTATGTGAATGACAAAAAGTAGAGGACCCAGTACCGAGGCTTGTGGCACTCCACTGGTCACAGGCCTCCAGTCTGAAAAACAACCCTCCACCACCACCATCTGTCTTCTACCTTTGAGCCAGTTCTGTATCCACATGGCTAGTTCTCCCTGTAGTCTATGAGATCTAACCTTGCTAACCAGTCTCCCATGAGGAACCTTGTTGAACGCCTTACTGAAGTCCATATAGATCACATCTACCGCTCTATCCTCATCAATCTTCTTTGTTACTTCTTCAAAAAACTCAATCAAGTTCGTGAGACATGATTTCCAATGCACAAAGCCATGTTGGCTATCCCTAATCAGTCCTTGCCTTTCCAAATACATGTACATCCTGTCCCTCAGGATTCCCTCCAACAACTTGCCCACTCCCAACGTCAGGTTCCCTGGCATGTCCTTACTACCCTTCTTAAACAGTGGCACCACGTTAGCCAACCTCCAGTCTTCCGGCACCTCACCTGTGACTATCGATGATACAAATATCTCAGCAAGAGGCCCAGCAATCACTTCTCCAGCTTCCCACAGAGTTCTCGGGTACACCTGATCAGGTTCTGGGGATTTATTCACCTTTATGCATTTCAAGACATCCAGCACTTTCTTCTCTGTAATATGGACATTTTGCAAAGTGTCACCATCTATTTTGCTACTTTGTATATCTTCCATATCCTTTTCCACAGTAAATACTAATGCAAAATACTCATTTTGTATCTCCCCCATTTTCTGTGGCTCCACACAAAGGCCACTTTGCTGGTCTTTGAGGGGCCCTATCCTCTCCCTAGTTACCCTTTGGTCCTTAATGTATTTGTAAAAACCCTTTGGACTCTCCTTAATTCTATTTGCCAAAGCTATTTCATGTCCCCTTTTTCCCTCCTGATTTCCCTCTTAAATATACTCCTACTGCCTTTATACTCTTCTAAGGATTCACTCGCTCTATCCTGTCTATACCTTACATAAGTTTCATGCTTTTTCTTAACCAAACCCTCAATTTCTTTATTCATCCAGCATTTCCTACACCTACCAGCCTTTCCTTTCACCCTAATAGGAATATGCAGCCTCTGGATTCTCGTTATCTAATTTCTGAAGGCTTCCCATTTTCCAGCTGTCCCTTTGCCTGCCCCCAATCAGCATTTGAAAGTTCTTTCTCCAATTTACAACTTCAAATTTTAGATCTGGTCTATCCTTTTCCATCACCATTTTAAATCTAATAGAATTATGGTCGCTTGCCCCAAAGTGCTCCCCCACTGACACCCCAGTCACCTGCCCTGCCTTATTTCCCAAGAGTAGGTCAAGTTTTGCACCTTCTCTCGTAGGTACATCCACATACTGAATCAGTAGGTAGGGGATCTCCTTTAAATACAAATTCACTTCTGACCATCCACATCAGGTCATGAGACCTCCAGTGACACTGCTGTCAAATCTTTAGTGTTATGCCTCACATATCCAGTTGAAGGAAAAACATCGTTATTTGGTATATATTTTGTTCACAAAGTGAAAAATTACAGGTACACTCCACCTAACTGTACTCTTACTTCTGTGTCATTAAGTGCCTCTTTATACTCTTTTGAAAACAATAGAACAAAGTAAGTTTAATGAAAATGAATTAACCCCCATTAAAAGATGAAGCCCGTTAAAGGGGAAGCATTGCTTTATATGTGTTCAGGTAACCATCCAGTCAATGCTTTCTACCTGTATATACTCAACATTAATTGTTATCATCAACCCAAGTTTGCCCTTAATGGGCTTTGCATGTAAATAAATTAATTGGAAACATAGGTGATTTGGTAGTGGTACGTAATCAGTGAAAAATGCCATGGGTGAGTTGGCAGTTGGGGAAAGAAAAGCATTCAGTTGTGTGTATGAGCACATCCAACTATATAAAAAGAAACACATGTCCAGATTTAGTAGCTGACCTTCCCAAAACCTCTCCCTCTTTACTAAGGGTAGGCCTGGAGTGTTTCCTGACCCTCTAATGGAGCTATGGTTCCTCTCCACCTGCCTATCTGCACTACTAGTGCCTCCAGCACCACATCCATTAGTCTGGATCCCTTATTCTGCTCTGGTGTTCAATTTACAAGAATTTTCACTGCAGCAATCTTTATTGTTAGTCTGTCTTTAAGAAAAATCAGGCTCTATGTATCATGTGATCTACAACAGCACTGCTTATGCATTGTGTTGTGTGCAGAGTTTGCCAGCTGTACTGAGAAGGAGAGAGCACTGAGGACATTCAGGTGAGGTGGGTAGACAAATGGTGTCCTACCAATCTCAATCTGACCAGCTATCTGCATGCTACAAATCATG
Organism: Chiloscyllium plagiosum; assembly: GCF_037043375.1. Lineage (NCBI taxonomy): Eukaryota > Metazoa > Chordata > Chondrichthyes > Orectolobiformes > Hemiscylliidae > Chiloscyllium > Chiloscyllium plagiosum. Next base: position 41,438,292 of record NW_028270155.1, read on the forward strand.
GCAATTCAATATCGTGCCTATAATTTGGGACAGTTTCACGTGAGAGACCCTTTAGTGTCCAATCACTGTGCAAAACTATGGTCTAAATTCTCTCATTTTAAGGCAAGGTATTTTTTAAAGTGAGATTGATACAGTTAGTCTGCCATATCCATAGCAACTTCTCTCATGCAATCTTCCTTTCTTCATGGGTGGCACGGTGGCTCAGTGGTTAGCACTGCTGCCCTACATCGCCAGGGACTCGAGTTCGATTCCAGCCTTGGGTGACTGTCTGTGTGGAGTTTGCACGTTCTCCCTGTGTTTGTGTGGGTTTCCTTCCACAGTTCAAAGATGTGCAGATCAGGTGAATTGGTCATGCTAAATTGCCTGTGGAGCTAGATGCGTTAGTTAGGGGGAATGGGTCAGGTTGGGCTCTCTTCAGAGGGTCGGTGTGGGCTAGTTGGGCCGAAGGGCCCGTTTCCACACTGTAGGGAATCTAATCTTCATCTCATTAATTATGCAACTGGCCTCTTCTGTGTCCACTCCAAAGAATCAGCAAGAGAAGTGAAAGTGCTAACAACTGGTGGGACTTTGCTGCATTCACACTGCTGCCACTGTATTTAAAGCCCAGCTGCACAACACTTCATACACTGCAAACCAGGTAGGTAACTGCTCTGATTTTCATGTCAGAGAGAAGTCAAATGCAAGTTTAGATAATAATGCAGCGCAATACATGGAACTAAAGTAGTGGATGTACCTTAGCGAGATTCTGAATTTACTGTTCAAACATGAATGGGACAACTTTTTTCCTAAAGATAAGTATCTGATTTTGTTGTATTTTCCCAAATTACTCTTCATTGCCCTCACTACTCAAGGGAGCTGAAAATTCTGCCCTTTTTATCTTAAAACGACAGAAAATAGAACCCTCTCCAATATCTATCTAATCCCTCTTTAAATGATATTATAATCCCTGTGTCAATAGTCACTTGGAGAAAGCATTCATCGTTCCAATAAATCTATCTATGAAAATATATTTTCTAACATCCCCTTCAGTAATTCATTGTATTGAAGTAATGTCTGTTTATTACTGATTTTAATTAATTAGAACAAACCACTTAACTCTCAAAGCCTTTCACAATTAACAAATCTCTAGCTTTCTCTCATACAATGAATTAAATCCAGCATTTGGTGCCTTTTTCTCATAACTATAACTGCCTGTAAACATAATATTCTAGTGGGTCTGCTATTTCTCTATGACTGTAATACAATTCCTGTAACGGTGCCCAGAACTTCTCCCAGTAGTGAAACCGAGTCTAACCGATGCCTTCTATGAATTCAATATCACAAGTTCAAGGCTATGTGTGTCGCACCAAAAGTTAAATTTCCTTTTTCAACATTTTCTATTTGTACTGAAATTTCTAAAGAGTCAATATATTTGCATCCTTAAAGATCTTCTTTCTCCGTTCGTTATCATACCTTGAAGAGATGCTTCTTACTCCAGTGAGGGGACTCAAGTTAAAGCCCAGCATGGACTCATCCGTAAGGGCTATGGGGAGAGTGCAAGTAAGTGGAGTTGAAATGCCCATCAACCATGATTATCTGGTGGAGTGGACTCGATGGGCTAAATGGCCTTACTTCCACTCCTATGTCTTATGGTCTGCTTTTTTTCTCTCTCCTTCTCTGCTATGTGCCCAAGATGGTGCTAGAAATGGTGACTTTGTCTCCTTTTCACTATACTCCTGTGTCTCTGTACTTGAGTACATGTGACAATAAAAACTAATTCTAATTCTAGCTGGCATGCCCAATTGGCCATCTTTTTTCAGGAATTCTATTAATCAGTCTTTCATATTATGATGAAAGCTGAACCCCTCAGGAATTTCAAGATCAATTTTTTTTCTCACCATCAAGTGTGACGATACCTTTGATATATATTCACTTCAGGCTATAATAAACTTCAATGTAATTGAGACAAATGAAAGATTTTTGTTCCATTGAATATGAATTATCTAGTTTAGAGGCAGAGCAAATACATTTTAATAGTAAGTACTTTCCTGCCCAGTTACTGCTTTTACAAATTAATAAATACAGAAGAGCGATAACTTGTGATCAGTAGAGCAGCCCACTGAAAAGCTATACTAATTAGAAAAAGCAATTGAATTGCTGTTTTCAGGTCCTGAAAGAATCTTCGCACTATCAGCTCTGACTCTTGAGAACCCGTGCTGTAGATCACCTCACATAAAGGCCAGAAATGCAGAACACTGATGATGAACTTCTGAACCCCGTCTGAACTTCCTCCTGACATTCGACCTATTAGGTAAACCATTTTCTTTCACTTGCACAGCAATGTCTGCATGTACACATGCTTCTCCCATTCGTCAACAGGAACTATTATCTGTGTCCATGTTATCACAAAGCTAGATCTCTTCACAGATGGCAATTTGCTTAAAATACTATAAATTACTGAAACGTACTTCAGGCTATAATAAACTTCAATGTAATTGAGACAAATGAAAGATTTTTGTTCCATTGAATATGAATTTTCTAGTTTAGAGGCAGAGCAAATACATATTAGTAGTTTGAATATCTGTGGGGAACTAAGCCAAATGTTTCCATCTAAAACTTCATTGTTTTCCTCCCTAAGCACCCTACACTTTTTAATATCCATGTCAGAGTCTAAACTAGGTAGGTCGAAGTTAGAATTCTTAATTCATTGTAAGGTCTTCCTCAAAAATACAAACAGAGGAAAAGAAAGATTTGAATAAGAGACAGCAGTCAGAAAGCAAACTAAAAGCAAAAGCTTAACTCTTTAAGTTCCCACCAATAATTAAAATCTGCAGGAATGAAATGCCACACTTATAAAATTACATTTGTTGTTTCAAAGAGGTGGTAATTATTAATAAACACACTATTAAAAATTAATTTGCATCTGCCTGCAGCAGTCCACTTGCTCTACCCTATTTAATGGGAATTCAGAAGTTAAGTACTGCAACTTCACACCCTTATATCAGTATTATTACCATCTGTCAGTGAGGCATTGATGGCATTAAGCTGATGGAGGAACAGGGAAGGTTGGACATTAACTAACACAATTCTGCATTTAACCTAAGTAAGTTCTCTGCCCAATTTATTCCAAGACAATGTTACTCTTTGTGCAAAATTTGGGACAATGAGTAGAAAGAGGTGCTGCAGAAATAAAAGTCCAACATAATTGGCTTCAGGTTGGTTTCACAAGTCGGCACAACATTGAGGGCCAAAGGCCTGTACTGCACTGGCATGTTCGATGTTCTATCTTTTGAAATTTGATTTGGCAGACCAATGGGTGCATTAAAACATTAGAGGAATCTTATTTTCTAGCCAGATAGAATTTTCTTTTTCTGTTTCTAAAACTCTTTCATGGTATCTCTAAACCGTGGTTTGGAGCTCCTAATTTCGCTGCCTGACACCACTATTCCCCTCCACCAGCATACACCAGAACCACCCAAAAAAAAGTTCAACTCCAAAGGGATAATAATGGTTTGCTCATTAGACATAATCCTGAATTTTAGTAGTTCTGGAAGACCAAGATGAGGAAGCAGGTCTGGGCAGATAAACAATGTCGAGGTGTTTTGCAAGATCAAGAGTAGTGTTGATAGGAGGAATGAATGGATGTAGTTTGTTTGGATTTTCAGAAGGCTTTTAACATAGTCCCAGAGAAGAGATTAATCTGTAAAATTAAAGAGCATGAGACTTTGGATAGTATATTGAGATAGGTGGAAAATTGGTTAGCAGACAGCTGAATAGCAGGCAGTGACTAGTGGGACACAGTGTATGTTAATATGGCTTAATGATTTAGATGAGGGAAATAAATATAATATCTTGAAATTTACAGTTGACACAAAGCTAGATGGAAGAGTGAACTGTGAGGAAGATGAGTCAAGAGTGTGGTGCTGGAAAAGCACAGCAGGTCAGGCAACATCCGAGGAGCAGGAAAATCGATGTTTCGGGCAAAAGCTCTTCATCAGGAATGAGACTGGGAGCCTCGGGAGTGGAGAGATAAATGGGAGGGGGGTGGGGTTAGGCTTGGGGGGAATGTAGCTGAGAGTGCAATAGGTGGATGGAGGTGGGAATAAAGGTGATAGATCGGAGGGGAGGGTGGTGCAGAAAAGCGGGAAGGAAATTGAACAGGTCATGAGGACGGTGCTGAGCTTGGGGGGGGGGGGGGGGGGGGAGAGGAAATGAGGAAACTGGTAAAATCCACATTGATGTCATGGGTTTGGAGGGGCCCAAGGTGGAAGATGAGGCATTCTTCCTCCAGATGTCGGGTGGTGATGGAGTGGTGATGGAGGAGGCCCAGGACCTGACGTGCTCGGCAGAATAGGAGGGAGAGTTGAATTGTTTGGCCACGGGGTGGTGAGGTTGGTTGGTGCGGGTGTCCCAAAGATGTTCTCTGAAGCGCTCTACAAGTAGGCGTCCTGTCTCCCCAATATAGAGAAAACCGCACCATCCTTATGACCTATTCCATCTGTCTATCTTCCTTCCCACCTATCTGCACTCCCCTCCCCTCCGACCTATCACCTTTACCCCCACCTCCATCCACCTATTGCACTCTCAGCTACCCCCAAGCCTAACCCCGCCCCTCTTCCATTTATCCCTCCACCCCCAAGGCTCCCAGCTTCATTCCTGAAGAAGGTCGTTTGCTCGAAATGTCGATTCTCCAGCTTCTCAGATGCTGCCTGACCTGCTCGGCTTTTCCAGCACCACATTCTTGACTCTAGTCTCCAGCAGAGTCTAGAATCAGTCAGGACTCCCACCCATTTTCCGAGGACTCCTTTACATGCCTCCAACACACTCCATCCACCTGGACACCCTGTGCTGGTCTATTACCCGCCTTCGATCTCTTCATTTCCAACTGCCGCCGAGGCATAAACCGCCTGAACCTGTCTACCCCCCCTCCCCCACTCCAACTTCTCATCCTCACAAAGCGCAGCCCTCCACTCCCTCTGCTCCAATCCCAACCTCACCATCAAACCAGCGGATAAAGGGGGTGCAGTGGTAATTTGGCGCACTGACCTTTACACCGCTGAAGACAGACGCCAACTCGAAGACACCTCCTCCTACCGCCCCCTCAACCATGATCCCACTCCCCATCACCAAACCATCATCTCCCAGACCATGCAGAATCTCATCACCTCAGGAGATCTCCCACCCACAGCTTCCAACCTCATAGTCCAGGAACCCCGCACCACCCGATTCTATCCTTCCCAAGATCCGCAAGCCTGACCACCCTGGCTGACCCATTGTCTCAGCCTGCTCCTGCCCCACCGAATTCATCTCCACCTACCTCGATACTGTCCTACCCCCCCTTTGTCCAGGAACTCCCCACATACATTCGTGACACCACCCATGCCCTCCACCTCCTCCAAGACTTCTGTTTCCCTGGCCCCCAACGCCTCATCTTCACCATGTATATCAAATCCCTCTACACCTCCATCCGCCATGACCAGGGCCTCCAAGCCCTCCGTTCTTCCTCTCCCGACGTCCCCAACAGTACCCTTCCACCAACACTCTCATTCGTTTGGCTGAACTGGTCCTCACCCTTAACAATTTCTCCTTCAAATCCTCCCACTTCCTCCAGATGAAAGGGGTAGCCATGGGCACCCATATGGGCCCCAGCTAAGCCTGAATCTTTGTTGGCTACGTAGAACAGTCCATCTTCCGTAATTACACCAGCACCACACCCAACCTCTTCCTCTGCCACATTGATGACTGCATTGTGCTCCCGCGAGGAGGTTCAGCAGTTCATCAACTTCACCAACACATTCCACCCTGACCTTAAATTTACCTGGACCATCTCTGACACCTCCCTCCCCTTCCTGGACCACTCCATCTCCATCAACGACGACTGACTTGATACTGACATTTTTACAAACCCACGGACTCCCACAGCTACCTGGATTACACCTCTTCCCGCCCTACCTCCTGCAAAAATGCTATCCCATATTCCCAATTCCTCTGTCTCCACCGTATCTGCTCCCAGGAGGAGCGGTTCCACCACAGAATACACCAGATGGCCTCCTTCTCTAAAGACTGCAATTTCCCTTCCCACGTGGTTAAAGATGCCCTCCAATGCATCTCATCCACATCCTGCAGCTCCGACCTCAAACCCCACCCCTCCAACCGTAACAAGGACAGAATGCCGCTGGTGCTCACCTTCCACCCTACCAACCTTCGCATAAACCAAATCATCCGCCAACATCTCCGCCTCCTCTAAATGGACCCCCACCACCAGGGATATATTTCCCTCCCCACTCCTTTCCACCTTCCACAAAGACCGTTCCCTCCGTGTCTACCTGGTCAGGTCCACGCCCCCCAACCACCCACCGACCCCTCCTGCCACCATCCCCTGCCACCGCAGGAATTGCAAAACCTGCGCCCACACCCCCCCCTCACATCCATCCAAGGCCCCAAAGGAGCCTTCTACATTCATTAAGGTTTTACCTGCACATCCACCAATGTCATTTATTGTATCCGTTGCTCTCGATGCGGTCTCCTCTACATTGGGGAGACTGGACACTTTCGCGCAGAGCGCTTTAGGGAACATCTCCGGGACACCCGCACCAATCAACCCCACCACCCTGTGGATGAGCACTTTAACTCCCCCTCTCACTCTGCCGAGGACATGGAGGTCCTGGGCCTCCTTCACCACCGCTCCCTCACTACCCGACGCCTGGAGGAAGAATGCCTCATCTTCCACCTCGGAGTCCTTCAACCCCAGGACATCAATGTGGACTTCACCAGTTTCTTCATTTCCCTTTCCCCCCACCTTACCCCAGTTCCAACCTTCCAGCTCAGTACCATCCTCATGACCTGTCCTACCTGCCAATCTTCCTTCCCACTTATCCTCTCCACCCTCCTCTCTGACCTATTACCTTCATCCACCCATCCACCTCTTGACTACCTTCTCCCCAGCCCCACCCCACTCTCATTTATCTCTCCACTCCGGAGGCTCCCTGCCTTCATTCCTGATGAAGAGCTTTTGCCCGAAACATTGATTTTACTGCTCCTCGGATGCTGCCTGACCTGCTGGGTTTTCCAGCACCACTCTAATCTAGACTCTAATTTCCAGCATCTGCAGTCCTCACTTTTGTCTAATCTCCAGCATCTGCAGTCCTCAATTTCACCCTGTGAGGAAGATGAGTCTATGTTGCAGAATGATTTGGACAGGCTGAGTGAGTGGGTAAACAGATGGCTGATGAAGATTAATGGGGATAAATGAGAGGTTATCTACTTTAATGGCAAAAGTAGGAAGGCAGATTATACTTGAAAGGCTGTAAGTTGAGAGAAGGGAATATTCAACATGACATAGCTGTTCTTGTGCAACAGTCTCCGAAAGCAAGCATGCAGGTACAGCAGGCAGAAAAGAAGGCAAACTATATGTTAGCCTTCATAGCAAGAGGATTTGCATCCAGGGACAGGAACAGGATATCTTGTTGCAATAATACAGGGCATTGACGAGGCCACACACAGAATATTGTGTACTGTTTTGGTCTTATCTGACAAAGCTTGTTCTTGCCAGAGAGAGAGTGTAGCGAAGATTTACCTAATTGATTCCTGAGATGAAAGGACAGATGTGTGACAATTGAGTCAGCTAGGATTGTACTCACTCAAATTTAGAAGAATGAGAAAGGGATCTCATAGAAACCTATAAAATTCTAATAGGACTATAAACAGGTTAGATGGAGGAGGGATGTTCCTGTCAGTGAGGGAATCCTGAACAACGGCTCATAGTTTAAGGATAATGAGTAAATCTTATCTGATTGACATAAGAAAGAATTCCTTCACCCAGAGACTGGTGAGTCTGTGGGTGTCCCTCCCATCACCCAGAGACTGGTGAGCCTGTGGGAGTCCCTCCCTTCACCCAGAGACTGGTGAGCCTGTGGGAGTCCCTCCCTTCACCCAGAGACTGGTGAGCCTATGGGAGTCCCTCCCTTCACCCAGAGACTGGTGAGCCTGTGGGAGTCCCTCCCTTCACCCAGAGACTGGTGAGCCTGTAGGAGTCCCTCCCTTCACCCAGAGACTGGTGAGCCTGTGGGAGTCCCTCCCTTCACCCAGAGACTGGTGAGCCTGTGGGAGTTCCTCCCTTCACCCAGAGACTGGTGAGCCTGTGGGAGCCCCTCCCTTCACTCAGAGACTGGTGAGCCTGTGGGAGTCACGACCTTCACACAGAGACTGGTGAGTCTGTGGGAGTCCCTCACTTCACTCAGAGACTGCTGAGCCTGTAGGAGTCCCTCCCTTCACCCAGAGACTGGTGAGCCTGTGGGAGTCCTCCCTTCACCCAGAGACTGGTGAGCCTGTAGGAGTCCCTCCCTTCACCGAGAGACTGGTGAGCCTGTAGGAGTCCCTCCCTTCACCCAGAGACTGGTGAGCCTGTGGGAGTCCTCCCTTCACCCAGAGACTGGTGAGCCTGTGGGAGTCCCTCCCTTCATCCAGAGACTGGTGAGTCTGTGGGAGTCCCTCACTTCACCCAGAGACTGCTGAGCCTGTAGGAGTCCCTCCCTTCACCCAGAGACTGGTGAGCCTGTGGGAGTCCTCCCTTCACCCAGAGACTGGTGAGCCTGTGGGAGTCCCTCCCTTCACCCAGAGACTGGTGAGCCTGTAGGAGTCCCTCCCTTCACCGAGAGACTGGTGAGCCTGTAGGAGTCCCTCCCTTCACCCAGAGACTGGTGAGTCTGTGGGAGTCACTACCTTCACCCAGAGACTGGTGAGCCTGTGGATGTCACTACCTTCACACAGAGACTGGTGAGCCTGTAGGAGTCCCTCCCTTCACCCAGAGACTGGTGAGCCTGTGGGAGTCCCTCCCTTCACCCAGAGACTGGTGAGCCTGTGGGAGTCCCTCCCTTCACCCACAGACTGGTGAGCCTGTGGGAGTCCCTCCCTTCACCCAGAGACTGGTGAGCCTGTAGGAGTCCCTCCCTTCACCGAGAGACTGGTGAGCCTGTAGGAGTCCCTCCCTTCACCCAGAGACTGGTGAGTCTGTGGGAGTCACTACCTTCACACAGAGACTGGTGAGCCTGTAGGAGTCCCTCCCTTCACCCAGAGACTGGTGAGCCTGTAGGAGTCCCTCCCTTCACCCAGAGACTGGTGAGCCTGTGGGAGTCCCTCCCTTCACCCAGAGACTGGTGAGCCTGTGGGAGTCCTTCCCTTCACCCACAGACTGGTGAGCCTGTGGGAGTCCCTCCCTTCACCCAGAGACTGGTGAGCCTGTAGGAGTCCCTCCCTTCACCCAGAGACTGGTGAGCCTGTAGGAGTCCCTCCCTTCACCCAGAGACTGGTGAGTCTGTGGGAGTCACTACCTTCACACAGAGACTGGTGAGCCTGTAGGAGTCCCTCCCTTCACCCAGAGACTGGTGAGCCTGTGGGAGTCCCTCCCTTCACCCAGAGACTGGTGAGCCTGTGGGAGTCCCTCCCTTCACCCACAGACTGGTGAGCCTGTGGGAGTCCCTCCCTTCACCCAGAGACTGGTGAGCCTGTGGGAGTCATGACCTGCACCCAGATACTGGTGAGCCTGTGGGAGTCCCTCCCTTCAGCCAGAGACTGGTGAGCCTGTGGGAGTCACTACCTTCACCCAGAGACTGGTGAGCCTGTGGATGTCACTATTTTCACCCAGAGATGGGTGAGCCTGTGGGAGTCACGACCTGCACCCAGAGACTGGTGAGCCTGTGGGAGTCACGACCTGCACCCAGAGACTGGTGAGCCTGTGGATCTCACTACCTTCACCCAGAGACTGGTGAGCCTGTGGGAGTCCCTCCCTTCACCCAGAGACTGGTGAGCCTGTGGGAGTCCCTCCCTTCACCCAGAGACTGGTGAGCCTGTGGGAGTCCCTCCCTTCACCCAGAGACTGGTGAGCCTGTGGGAGTCACTACTTTCACCCAGAGACTGGTGAGCCTGTGGATGTCACTATCTTCATCCAGAGACTGGTGAGCCTGTGGGAGTCCCTCCCTTCAGCCAGAGACTGGTGAACCAGTGGGTGTCACTACCACAGAAAGTGAATGAGACCAAAACATTATGCATATTTAAGAAGAAGGTAGATATAGCCCTTTTGGCTAGAAGGATCGAGGGATATGGGAGGAGAGAGGGATTAGGATTTTTAGTTTGATGATCAGCCATGATTATATTTATTGGAAGAGTGGGCTCGATGGATTGAAATGAAAATTGTGGTGCTGGAAAAGCACAGCAGGTCAGGCAGCATCTGAGGAGCAGGAGAATGGACATTTCATGCATAAGCCCTTCAGCAGGAATGGGGGGAGGTGGAAACAGGGCTGAGAGATAAATAGGAGGGTGGGGTTGGGACTGCAGATGCTGGAAACCAGATTCTGGATCAATGGTGCTGGAAGAGCACAGCAGTCGATTTTGCTGAAGCTCCTCGATGCTGCCTGAACTGCTGAGGGGAAGGTAGCAGGGCATGCAATAGGTAGATGCAGGTGGGGGGGGGGAGGGTGACTGCATCTGTCTTCTCTGTTTGTACTAGGTAAAAACAATGACTGCAGATGCTGGAAACCAGATTCTGGATTAGAGTGGTGCCGGAAAAGCACAGCAGTTCAGGCAGCATCCGAGGAGCAGGGAAATCGACGTTTCGGGCAAAAGCCCTCATCTATGTCCGGGTGAACTAGTAGCAATGCTGTTATGGCTGTGTTTCGCAAAGGAAGCCATCATTGAGCTATATTGCATTCTGTAAGTTGAACCTACAGACTGCCTCCACCATTGACTCTATATGGGCTATGAGAGAACTGCCTGACATGATTTAACTTTTAGGGCCAAATACAGAATAATGGGTGGTATCTTTTGGCTTGCATTCTGGGTTGCAGCAAACAGGGCCACCTCTGTTCTCTAGCATGGGATCTCAACCATGTGGGCCTCACATTTCATAATATCCCATTGCCATCATCCCCAACACACACAGACACACACACACACTCACACACACACACAGAGGTAGTGAGGAAGTCATACGAAGGTTGCAGATAGATATAGTTAAGTTGAGTGAATAGGCAAAAACCTAGCAGAGGGAATATCATGTGGGAAACTATCAAATAGTTCATTTTAGCAGGAAGCATTAAAAAGCAGAGTATTACTTGAATGGAGAACGACTGCAGAATTCCAAGATATAGATGGATTTAGGTGTTTTAGAGCATGAGTCATGCAGATTTAGTAATTAGTAAGCAAGTACAGTACACATTGAAGAAAGCTAATTGGATCTACCTTTAGTAGAAGTGAGTATTAAAATAAGGATGTTATGCTTGACTTCCTCAGGGCATTGCAGAGAGTATATATTAAATTTGGTATGAAGTTTTGGTCTCCTTAGTTAAGGAACAATGTAAATGCATTGGCGATCATGTAGATGAGGTTATTAGATTGATACCTGGAACGATTGGGGTGTCCTCTAAAGATAGATTGGAAGGCTGGGCTTGTTTCCACAGCAGTTTAGAAGGTTGGACAGTGACTTGATTAAAATTTTATAAGGTGCTGACTGATCTTGACAAGGTGAATGTGGAGGTAATGTTTCCTCTTGAGGGTCAGTCAGATATTGCCCTGTTAGGACTGAGATGTGAAGTCTTTCCCCTCGCGGCGTAAATTTAGAGCTCTTTACCTCAGAAGGTAGCAAAGACAAGATTGTTCAATATTTTTAAGGTGGCAATTGACAGATTCTTCTTAGGCAATAAAATCAAAGGTTATTGATGGGGAATGTGAAATTCATACCACAAATAATTCTGCCATGATCGTATTGAATGGCAGTTCAGGGCCATGGGGCTGAATGTTTATTTCATATATTCATATGCCATTAAGTTATTGATAATGGCTTCACAAACACTTCACAACTTTTCATCTGTCCAAATAAATATTCAGATATTGACAAAAGAGAATACATAACAATCAAATTAATACAACCATCTAATAATGTCAATCAAGCATAGTCAGCTATTCACTTCACTTGGCAATAAAGTTTCCCTACTGAGTTAATGTGTTCATTTGGTTGGATTCTCAGCCAAGCATGGAGAATGAGTGCAGGAGGGAACCCAGAATTTGAGTGGCTAATTTAGCAGTATCATACTTACTGTTTTTGTTATGTGGTTCATTGGTCATATATCATAATGCATTCTGGGTGATTCATAATGGAAGGAGCACTGAATTGACATGTGTAGTATGAGTGTAGAGCAGCTGGGGAAGCATGAGTTAGTATGGAAGGCACGAGGGACCTGTGCTCCATGGGTAGGACGTTTTTGAACTTACCTCTCAAAAGGTTTCCAAAGCCAGATTCGTCATGAGTGTTCTGCAAAGTCATGAACTAAGACACGAAGAAATTGACCTGACTCCATGCAATTGCAGGGAATCTAAGATATGCACATCCTCCCAAAAAGAGCCACACCAGCTGGGAACGCAGAGCGTTGACTTTGCATAAATTGCTACTGTGGGAATGGGGAGGGGAATTCTGGACTCGGACTTTGCCTGCCATTTTTAAAGTCTGCAGAGACTTGGTAAAAATCTGCGCTGCAGTGAGGCTGACTTATTAAATTGGATTTAATAGGCCGCGATCAATAACTGAACTGGTAAATTTAAATGTCATGTGTAAATATAAATAGGTGAAGGCAGGATTTGGGAAAAATCTGTTCTTTGACAATGAAGATTGAGACATGGAAGAGGTGCAAACGATGGAACTTTTAATTAGGTATACAGCTCACTATTGAAATGCCTTTTGTATTTGCTGTGAATCCAGTGGTCACAAACATTGTCCAAAACTTGCAATAGGTCAAAGCACACCACGCCCATCAATCTAACCTTATGATAAAACACAATGTTTAGCATCAATAAATTAAAATTAGGAAAAATCCAAGAAATAGGTTCACAGCTGGACTCAGAACATTCCCGCTCTCATTAATACAATCACTTACATTGCCAGCTTCGATAAATATAGCTATGCATTAGCTTTTCATTGGTTTACACCCCCTGTGCCTGCTGTGCTGACAGTTCCCACTGTGACTTCCTTTGGGAATTTCAGATCTTTCTGAAACAATAGCTGGCTCCTAACATAGTCATTTTTCAAGAGTGACATATGATTTCTTTGAAAAGCAATTTACACGTTGACACTGCACCTCGTAAAACAAATCGCAATCATCCGATATAAAGAGCTCAGCCCGGCTGGAATAGAGTTTAAAGCAAATTTCCTGCTCTCCTCTAACACCTCTCCATCATCTGATCCTGCAAGGAACTTGTCGGCTCATAACAGATCCATGCAACCCCCCAAATCAAATCTGCAGTATGTGCTTATACATTGGACTTAGTGGCTGTATATTTTGATACAACATGTTAGCTTGAGGCTTTACCATGAATTATTAAATGTACTGAATGAAACGCTGTGATACTTCTTCAATAACTGGATTTATGTGAGTGAATGAAATAGCAGTTTACTCTGTGGTTGAATGTGTTGGTTCCTGAAATTCTATCCTGCTTTGTTTCATGCTGACGCGCAGTGTGCAGGATGTAAATTGTAGCTCTGGAATACTAAGATTTCTTTTAAAATAAATGATTACTGCAGTTAACATGGAAACAAAGGATCTTGAATCTCAAATCTAATGAGGATCAGCTCGTATTTTAAGGACCAGTCCCCAGCACAATTCACATAAGAGTGGATGTTAAACTGTTGCTGGCTCCATGCCAGGGTGTCAATGGCACAGTGGCAAATATTTCCACAGTGATTGGGAAGATTAGATTCCCTACAGTGTGGAAACAGGCCCTTCAGCCCAATAAGTCCCTCCAAAGAGTAACCCACCCAGACTCATTTCCCTACATTTACCCATGACTAATACACCTCACACTATGGGCAATTTAGCATAGCCAATTCACCTAACCTGCACAATTTTTTTGGATTGTGGGAGCACCTGGAGGAATCCCATGCAGAATGAAACAGTTAAGAGTACTTACCATCCATCGTTCACAGGGACTTTGGTGGCTGCCATTGACAGGTTTGTTGCAATATCAACTACCTAAAGGAAGAGGAATGACAGTGGAGCTAACAGAGGTGACTACAGCCACATATTTGGCTTTGAACAAGAAACTCTGGGTGCTATCTGAGCATGCGTGAAATCCATTTGCCCTGCTTCCCAACTGAATCCAGCGGGAATTCTTCAAGGTGTAGTGGACAGGGTGGGAAATGAGCAAGGAGTCTTCACAACTGAGGACACAAAGAAGTGATCAGATCAACTGAACTGATGGACAGTGAGAGTGAGGAGGGTGCCAGGGAGATGGGTTTGCTTATTTGCATCAGTACAGAGGGGTGTGCGCGTCCATGAGCATGAACTGCAGAAAGCTAATATGCAGGTACAGCAGGTATTAAGAAAGGCAAATGGCATTTTGCATTTATTGCTAAAGGAATAGAGTATAAAAATAGGGAAAACGCATTAGTAAGACTGTACCTAGAGTGTTGTGCACAGCTTTGTATATTTGGATACAGAATGTTAGCTTGAGGCTTGACTATGAATTATTAAATGCACTGAATGCCACGCTGTGATGCTTTATCTGGAAAATGACACTGGCGAAATAATTGTGGGTAACGAGGAAATGGCGGAGGAACTGAATAATTACTTTGCGTCAGTCTTCACAATGGAAAGCATGAGTAATATCCAAAGAATTCAAGAGAGTCAGGGACAGAGCTGAGTATGGTGGCTATCACCAAGGAGAAGATGCTAGAAAGACTGAACGGCCTGAAGGTGGATAAATCACCTGGACAAGATGGACTATACCCCGGAATTCTAAAGAAGATAGCTGAAGGAAAGTGGAGGCATTAATGGTAATCTTTCAGGAATCACTAGAATCGGGGGTGGGGGGGGTGTGCGTCCCATAGGAGTGGAAAATCACTAACATAATACCCCTGTTTAAAAAGGGAGGAAGGGCAAAAGATGGAAAATTACGGACTGACTTAGCCTAAACTCAGTCATTGGTAAGATTTTGCAGTCCATTGTGAAGGATGAGATTTCCAAATACTTTGAACTATTTGGTAAAATAGGGTAAAGTCAACATGGTTCATCAAGAGGATGTCATGCCTGACAAATCTGCTAGAATTCTTTGAGGAGGTAATGAGGAGGTTAGACCAAGGAGAACCAATGGATGTTATCTACCTGGACTTCAAGAAAGCCTTTGACAAGGTGCCACACAGGATGCTACTGAGTAAGATAAGGGTCCATGGTATTAGAGGCAAGGTGCTAGCATGGATAGAAGCTTGATTGTCTGGCAGAAAGCAGAGAGTGAGAAGAAAAGGGTCTTTCTCAGGATGGCAGCTGGTGACACGTGGTGTTCCACAAGGGTCAGTGTTGGCACCACATTTTTTTATTTTATACATTAATCTAGATAAAGGAACAGAGGGCATTCTGATGATCCAAAGATAGGTTGAGGGACAGGTAGTATTGAGGAGGCAGGGAGGCTACAGAAGGTTAGGAGAGTGGGCAAAGAAGTGCCAGATGGAGTACAATGTGGTTAAGTATGTGATCATGCACTTCGGTAGGAAGGATAGAAGCATGGACTATTTTCTAAAAGGGGAGAAAAATCAGAAGTCTGAAGTGCAAAGAGACTTGTGAGTTCTAGTCCAGGATTCTCTCAAGGTAAACTTGCAAGTTGAGTCAGTAGTTAGGAAGGAAAATGCAATGTTAGCATTTATTTTTAGATGACTTGAATATAAAAACTGGGATGTACTTCTGAGGCTTTATCAGGCTCTGGTCAGACCACAATTGGAGTATTGTGTGCAGTTTTGGGCCCCATTCTCAGGAAGGATATACTGCACCTGGAGCATGTTCAGAGGAGGTTCACGAGAATGGACCCAGGAATGAAAAGCTTAACATATTAAGAACATTTCAGAACTCTGGATCTGTACTCGATGGCATTTAGAAGGATGAGGAGGGATCTAATTGAAACTTACAGAATACTAAATGGCCTGGACAGATTGGATGTTGGGAAGATGTTTCCATTGGTAGGAGAGACTAGGAACCGAGGCCACAGCCTTAAAGTAAAGGGAAGACCTTTTAGAGTGGAGATAAAGAGAAACGTCTTCAGCCAGAGAGTAAGTGAATTCCATAGATTCACGTTACAGAAGCCTGTGGAGGCCAGGATATTGTGTATATTTAAGACAGAGATAAATAGGTTCTTGATTGTCGGGGATCAAGGGTTACGGGGAGAAAGTGAGAGAATGGGGTTTAGAAACTTTTCAGTCATGATTGAAAGGTGGAGCAGACTTGATGGGCTGAGTAGCCTAATTTCTGCTCCTATGTCTTTTGGTCTTGGTTCCCTTATTTGAGAAGGAAGGTAGTTGCATTGCAGGCAGTTCAGAGCAGGTAGACTTGATTGATTCCAGAGATGAGGAATTTATCTAATGAAGAGAGATTGAGCAATTTAGGTCTATACTGTCTGGAGTTTAGAAGAAGAGGAGGGGATCTCATTGAGTTATAGAAGATGCAAAGGGGGATTGACAAAGTAGATGCAGAAAGATGTTTCCTCATTGGTCAAATTAGAATGAGAAGTCAGAGTTTTAGGATAAGGGATAGCAGATTTAAAACAGAGGTGAGGAGAAATTACTTCTCTCAAAGGGTTGTGAATCTATGGAATTTACTAGCCCCTGAGTGTGGTGAATGCTGGAACATTACATAAATCTAAGGAGGTGATAGATGGATTTTTAATTAATGATGGGTTGAAGGTTTATGGGGCGCGGACAAGAAAGTGAAGTTGAGGCTGAGGTGAGATCAGCCATAATCATAGCAAATGGCAGAGCATACTTGAGAGACTGAATTGCTTATTCCTGCTCCTAGTTCTTACGTCATTAAACTTAAGGCAGAGGAGAGTCAAGGCAACAGAGATCTTCAAGAACTGAAGAAAATATTTGAAAACACCCAGTGGGATCCTTAGTATGGCAGGAGTAATGGCGGGAAAGGTGGGAAATATGGCAAAAATAGAAAAATCAGTTCTCAATGTCAACAAAAATTATTCCAGTATTCCCCTCAAACTTCACAGCAATTTCAAAATCTGTCTACTGAACAGTGGCAACCTTATTGCAATACATTTGCATCTCAGTTAACCTCATTTACACACCAGTTCAAATCTATATGCATTGAGTCAGAGTCATATAGTATTACAGCACAGAAAGAAGCCCTTTGGTCCATTGTGCCCATGTTGGTCATCAAACATTTAACTATTCTTAGTCCATTTCCCAGCATTTGGTCCAGACCCTTGGATGCTAGGACAGCTCCTCAGATACTATTGTAGTCCTCATTCAAAATGCAACAAGACCTGTACGATACCCAGGTTTGGACTGACAAGTGGCAAGTAGAATTTGCACTGCACAACTGTCAGGCAATTATATCACCAATAGGGACATCTTAACCACCACTCCTTGAAATCCTTTGATGTTACCATCACTGAATCCCCCACTATCAATGCCCTTGAGGTTACTGTTGACCAGAAGTTTGACAGACTTGCCATATAAATACAATAGCAATAAGAGTGCTTTATAGCATACCCCTGCTGCTAGTTTCTATGTCTCTACATAATGCTTATTAAATACCTTGTTTATGCCACAGACTTCCTCATTAACACTCAGTCTTGATCTTACCAAACCCATAAAACAAGCTGGTTATAGTCATAGAGGTTTACAGCACAGAAAGGCCCTTTGGCCATTGAATCAGGGCCTTCAAGACAATATTCTAATCCCATTTCCTGGCAATTGACCCATAGCCTTGAATACTTTGATAGTACAAATGTACAATTAAATACGACTTAAATGTTATGAGATTTTCTACCTCTTCCACCCTGACAGGCTGAGTTCCATGTATCCGCCATTGTCTGGTGAAATATTTTTCCTCACATCCTCTCGAAGGTTCCTGCCCTTTACATTAAATCTTGCTAATTGATTCCTTCGCCAAGGGGGAAGGTTCCTTCCGATCTACCCAGTCTATGCCTCTCATAATTTTATACATTTCAATCATGTCCTTCTTCATTCTGCTCTGCTTCAAGGAAAACAACCTCAATCTGTCTAATCTCTCTTCATAACTAACATATCCCGTAAGTCTCCTCTGAACCCTCTCTGGTGCTATCACATCCCTCCTATACTGTGGATTCCTGAACTGCACATAATATTCTAGCTGTGGCCTAACCAACGTTTTATACAGTTTCAGCCCAACCTTCCTGCTCTTAAACTCTGTGTCTTCTTAACCACATGACTTACCTGTCCTGCTAACCTAAGGGATCAGTGTCCCTCTGAATCTTAGTTCTTCTCAGAGTGCTAACGTTCATTATGCATTCCAATGCCTCGTTTGTCCTCCCTAATCGAAAAACTCACATTTATCTGCATTGAATTCCATTTGCCACTGATCAGACCATCTGATCAGCCTGTCTATATCCCCCCCCCCCCCCCCAGGTAAATCTAAGGCTATCATCCTCACTGTTTACCACCCCACCAACTTGTGTATCATATGCAAACTTACTCATCAACCCTCCTACATTCAAGTCTAAATCATTTATATACCCCACCACAAGCAACAGGAGCCCTGTCGACCCCACTCACCTGGGTTTCCAGTTGCAAAAGCAACCTTTAGCCCACCACCCCTTACTTCCTGTCACTCGGTTAATTCTTGATCTGAATTTCCTTGGATTCTAGGAGTTCATACCTTCTCCATCAGTCTTACATGTGGAACCTCATCACAAGCATTGCTGAAGTATGAGTAGATTATGTCAAATGCGTTGTCCTCATCTACACCCCTGATCATCTCTTTGAAAAACTCAATCAAGTTGGTCAGGCATGATCCCCCTTTAACAAAACCATGCTGACTGTTCTTGCTTACTCCCTGCCTCTCTAACTACAAAGCAATTCTGCCCACTTCTTGAATAAAGTTTCTACATTGCTTGTCTTTCATTCCTCTTGCTCCTTTTCTGTAGCCAGAGTGGAATTGAAAGTTATTGCCGATGCTCCTGTTATTTCCTCCCTTGCTTTTATCATTTCATCTGGTCCTAGAGATTTATGTACTTTTTAAGTCTGCCAGATGACTCAGAATCTCCTCCTGTTTATGCTGATTTCTTTAAGTCCATCACAATTGTCGCCTTGACTTCTATACCCATATCAGCCCTGATACTGAAGAGCACCAACACAAAGTATTCATTTAGAACCCTACCTACATGCTTCAGCTCATTGCACAAATTACCACTGTGGTCCAATTCCCCAAGTTATTATTTACCCTCAATGTATTTGTAAAATAATTTTGGATTTTCCTTCATTTTACTTGTCATTATTCTACCATGTCTCCCTTTGGCTCTAATTTCCTTTTGAAGTGTCCCCTTCCACATATCATACTCCCGAAGGGCTTCTGCTGTTTTGAGCCCTTGGTATCTGTCATAAGCCTCTCTTTTTCTCTTTATCTAATCATGCATGTCCCTCAATATCCACTGTTTGCTGGATTTGTTGGTTTCACCCTTTGAGAGATGACGGCTACATTGTGGTTTTGAAATTAAGTTGATGTAATTTTAATACAGGTTTTTATTGGAATGTATACTCTCCCCATTTCTCTGTAAAGGTGAAGTGATTTCAAGGCTTAGGATCAATTCCACCTCCCGGAAATGCCTGTCAAATATATGGTTGGAGATGCAGCTCTCAGATCAGCTTCATCAACCAAGAAGGAGTCGCAGAGCTGAGAACCAGTGACATGGAATTTCCTAGTTGGACAATCATACTCCCTGGCAAGTGGCAATTGGCAATGATGACAATTATTTACTCCTTGAATCCACACTGACCAAATCATACCTGATCTTAAAATCAGCCTTTCTCCAGTTTAGAACTTTTACTTCAGGCCCATCCTTGTCCTTTTCCTCAACAATCACAGATACATGGAATCACAGATACACAGATACATCGCTTAGCTCATTCCTTTCTCTAGTCCATGTCCATGCTGGAAACGAGGCAATGATGTCTTAGGGCACACTTCATGGATACTGGCCACATGTACTCTCATGTCCAAGGAACATTGGTATCTAACAAGTGTCAACCTTGAAGGAACCATCATGTCACATTTCCAATCCACTAACAGGATGCTTCTGCATTTCAATGCTGCACCTTGAGTTGTACTGCCAACTATCACTATAATGTTACAGGAAGGTTACTGTGTGCTCAAAGATATGTTCCCAGCTCATGGACTGGACCATGTTGACTCTCTGGCCTTGCCGTCATAGTATTCACTTACTCTGAACCTGCCTGGATGCTCACAGCACCCCGGCCTTGCATTGTCTTGCCTTTTTGCACTTCTCCCCCTCAGCCAGAGATAACAAGTTCATGTTATTGCTGCCTTGCCTTGACATTTAATGCAGACACAAAGCCAGGAAGCTTATCAGGGGTAACCTTCACTGAGGAGTTCAAGCCAGGCTGGTCAAGGACAGCCTCCAATAACAACCCAAGCCTTGTTCAAGGAGGTCCGAGTCAAGATCCTTTACACATAGGGGGCGAGAATCTGAAAGGTGGACAGTCCCCCACCACCTCAGTTTGATACTTTCTCCCCTATTGTGGGCTGTTTTGTTCCTGGCATGAGAGAGAAGCAGGTACTCAGGGAGCTGAAAGTGCATGACCCAACTGTTACTGTTGATGCAAGTAAGGAGGTCTCCTGAGTGATTGAGCAGGAGCCGCTGAGGATATGCAGGATCAGAGTTGGGATGGGTGAATGCGAGGGAAGATGTAACAGGCAGAAGTCAAAGTAATCCATTACAAATCCACTGATTCCTACAATTACCAGGACTGTATATCCTGACACCCTGCTTTATGTAAAGACTCCACTCTATTATCCCAGTTTCTCAGTCTCCATCACATCTATTCTGATGGTGTTTCCTTCTACAGGAGGCCTTAGAAATGAACATGTTTTAGCTCAACCAAAGAATCCCCTAAATTATGGTTGACAAGGCCGTCAGCCATATTCAATCCATTTCCTGCACTTTGAGCCCTCACCCCCTCTATTCCCTCCCACACCAGTGATAGGATCCCCTGGTCCTCATTTTCTAACCTACCAGCATCCACATCCAAAGGATCCTTAGCCGCCATTTCCACGCCAGACACATGCTCCCCTCCCTTCCCTTTTCAGCATTCCACAGGACATTTCCCTCCAGAATATCCTGGTCCACTCCTTTTCCACTCCCAACTCCTCCCTACACCCCCACACACCTTCCCATGTAAACTAGAAGAACAACATGTCGTTTTATGCGTGCGAACCTGTTGTCTTCAGGACCCGATACCAAGTTCATCAATTCTTGGGCCTGAGTAGCTTCTTCCATGTCCTTAACCCAACTGCCATATTCCAGGCTTTGTCATCACATAAGCTGCTTTCATCTCAGCCAACCCATTTTCACCGACTTATGGTCCCCATTAGCAGCTCTTCTTCTCCCTCGCTCACCATTATCCATTTCCATATCTGCTCAACTATCTTTCTCTCTTTCTGGGCTCCATCTCCACCTATCTTCCCACACCTTTACGCACCCTCTGTCTTGTAACATTATCTCTGAACCTTCCAACAGGGACACAATCACTTTTAATGACACTTTATTTAAGTTATTTAATCAGATATTATTGCGTGGAATGACTTATAATTTTTTGCTTTCTGTTAAAATCTTCAAGCTTTCTATTTTTTGCACTAAGTTAAATTCCCAAATCATAACGCTTTAAATTGAATTATTTCTGATGCAGATATTGAAGAAAACCTTTCTTTCTCTGACTTATATAACTAAATGCTTCTCATAATCTAGATAAAATGTTTAACTTTCATGTGATCATAGCATTTGGTTCAAATGTTTTTTCAACTTACTTTTACACTATTGTACTAAACAATTTCACATTCTGAAGCTGCTCGCATTATAACACTTGGATTTGTTAAACCTTCTAAAAAAAAAGATATCACATATTCCTTGAGCCAATTCTCCTGCCCACTCTGGGTTTAGTGTAACTTCATACTGTGCAGATTTTCATTTCTTTTCTTACTGTTTCTGACAAGGCTATGAGGAAATATTTGCTCAGGAAGTTGAGTCATATAATGTAGCTGCCTTCAGTATTCTGCTGTTTGATATAAATTTAATATGGTTCAGATATATTAAAAAAAAATCCAAAAGCAATCCTTACTGTTTAATGACTTGAGAGTTTGAGTAAAAGATGTATTTTCATATCATTTTTGCATTATCCTTGGAATGCAATATATATTCCAGATTAACAAAACCAATGCTTGAATAGCAAAGTACATCTTTGTTATAAATATGCCGATTTGACATACCAACCTTTACATTTGATATTAATTTCATACTTCCAAAATTTAGCACAAGCAACTTTATTTAGCAACAATGGCAACTGATAACTGCTTGATATCTCTCGAATTCAAATTATATTTTGTGTTGGAACCTAGATATTCATGCACATGGAGACCTTTAATTTTCATAGCTGTCAGTGAATCCAGCGAAGTTCTCAAACCATTATAATTCACTGAGACATATATGAATAGGTTAAATTTAACTGGGCAATGAATATGCTCACGGTTTAGTTGAGTACAGTTGAATTCAATTGGGGTTTCCTTCTTTCTTTTATGATGAATTCAACTTGAACAGGAGGACACAAAGATATTTTTTTTTAAAAAAAATACAGAAAAAAGAACTAGCAATAATCAACTCAACCTATATGTGTAGTACTGGAACAACATTTGATTATTGGTCAATCATTGCAGCAGGATTTTCTACTTTTAAAAATTTTACTCAAATACTGCAAGTTAAATAATCCAACACAGGGAACAAACAGCTCAATATCCAAAAAGGATTACCTTGATCTTTCTTTGATTTCATTGGTGATAATCAAAATAAAATGGATTACAAAATAAATCGTACTGAAGCAATAATTATGTTGAGGGAACATGAATTTTGTTGAAAACAATTATAAATCACATTTCACCTTGTACACCAAAACAAAAAAACACGCAGCTGAAATGTAGAAAATAGCAAATTAGAGGCTCATAAGACTGAAGCGCACTCGCATGAGAATCGATGAAACAAAGTCACAGAGTCATACTGCATGGAAACAGACCCCTCAGTCCAACTATGTTTCGAAACCAAACGAGTCCCACTTGTCTGCGTTTGGCCCATATCTCTCCAAACCTTTCCTATTTATGTACGTATCCAAATGCCTTTTAAATGTTGTAACTGTACCTGCATTCACCACTTCCTCTTGCAATTCATTCCACATAGGAACCACACTCTGTAAATCAAAATTGCACCTCTTGTCCTTTTTAAATCTTTCTCCTCTCTCCTTAAAAATCATGCCCCCTAATTTTGAATTTTCTCACCCCATGGATAAGATACTTGCTATTCAACTTATCTATGCCCCTCATGATTTTGTTAACCTTTATAATGTCACCCCTCAACCTCCTATGCTCCAGTGAAAAAAGTCCCTGCATATGTAGCCTATTTATATAACTCAAACCCTCCACTCCTGGCAACATCCAGATAAATCTTTTCTGTACCCTCTCCAATTAAATAATATCCTTCCTGTATCACAGCAACCAGTACCGCAGAAGAGGTGTCACCAATGTCCTGTACAACCTCAGTATAAGGTCCCAACTCCTACACTCAAAGATCTGAGCAATGCATGCAAATACCTTCATTACCATCCAAGCTACTTGTGATGCAAATTTCAAAGAATTATGTACCTGAATCCCTAGGTCTCTGTTTTATAACACTACTCAAGGCCCTACCATTAACTCTGTAAATCCTTCCCTTGTTTGTTTTACCAAAATGCAATACCAAACATTTATCCAAATTAAACTCCATCTGCCACTCCTCAGCCCATTGACCCAGTTGATCTTTGTAATCTTAGATAACCTTCTTCACTGTCCACTACATGACCAATTTTGGCATCATCCACAAATTACCTAACAATGTCTTCTATGTTCTAATCCAAATTGTTTATATAAATGACAAACAAAAGTGGACCCAGTACCAATCCCTGTGGAACACTGCTGGTAACAGGCTTCCAGTCTGAAAACAAACCCTCCACCACCACCCTGTCTCCTACGGTCAAGCCAGGAATGCTACCAACAAAACTATCAATCTATGAATTTCTTTCAATGCTTTCCACACTGTCTGTTCCAGATTGCCAATCTCTCACCACCTGCCTCACAAACCATCACCTGTTTCACATTTCCCAGATGTAATAACTTGGGGAATCTTCATTCCCTTCTTTTTCAGTCTAAGTTCATCTTTGTAAACTTTCACGTTCCTATATTCCTATTGTCCATTCTTCTGATTGATCTTAATTGACTTCCCTATATACTACCTTCAGTGGCAGAATTTCCCGTCACTGTGCTCATGTGTTCTGAAAGTTTGTACCAAATCATTTTCACCTTTATAATTCTCTCCCCAACCGATTTAAAATTTATCTCATTAAGTCTGTCATCAGCCACCTCCCAATATTCTGTACCTGCTATGATTTCACCGTAAAGTACCAACTAATCTCTTGCTACGTATATGTTATTTTATTCTTATGAACAAAGAGCTTATTCATTATGCCCCAAAAATCAGTAACATTCTTCTTAACATCGTGTAAGGAAGTAAATATTAAAAGACTAGGGATTTCACCAACTGATATGCAATCACAGCCATTGCAAGAGGGCAATATGATTCTTACAGATTCATCAGATTTATTCTTGCTTCTGAAAATGAGTATTAAGAATTAGGAAGGGCCTAAAAATGGGACAGCCTTACAGCCTAGTTAAAGTTTCAACCGTAACAGAGACCTATCACAGTGCAATCAACTGTCTTATTGTAACAAGTGGCAGGATTCTTTTCCAGCTTTTTTCACCTGGATACTGTGGTCTACAGCCTCACCTGACTTGACATCAAATCCTCAGGACCTGCGGCTAGTCATTCTTGGCCTCCTCACCTGAGGCTGATCACTGGTGAACTGTTTACCATCTCCATCCTGTTAATTCACTGCAGCAACAGGTGGCTGACAAATGCAACTTCTCGACTTTTGAAAATCCACTATTTTTGTCACATTAATTTGATTTAACAATAAGAAGTAACGTTAACACACACCATTCATGTTTTATAGAAGAATCCTTAACCAATTCAACAAGCTCTCACAATCCTTTCATTTGCAATCACCTTCCTTAAAAGAGACAATACATCAATACACAGAGTGCAGAAAGTCACAGCCCATTTGACTTACTGTTTATTATCCCTCACACTCAGGGCTGAATTGTACATTTTCTTGGCAGTTACATCAGGTCCCCTTTTAGGTTTTTTTGTCTTCAAGGCCTAGTGTGTTCCCATTGTGACTGTCTCACCCATCTCTAGCCCCATCTTATGAGATGTCATTCCCTGTTGGGCATTTGCCACTGCTGCGATAATCTGGAATTGACTAGTAAGCCTGGTGCTAGCTCATCTTTAAAAGGCTGCTGCACAAGCAGTCAGTCTGAACTCATTCTCATGGCTCCTGACATTTTTGCCAGGCATGGCAGACAAGGGAAAGTTAGTGCCTCACTTTGCATAGTGACTTGGAGGAGCTCACAGATGGCGAGGTATATAGTAAGGATGTTCACTTCCCCCAGAAACAGCAGAGAAGGGAAGACTGTCAACTTGATCCAAGGTTATCACATCTCAGTCATCTGGAGGAAAGCACAACAACCTAGGAAGAATGTTGTTACATCAAACTCCCTCACACTCTCTAACCCCTCTCTGTGTGTGACTATGTCCACATCCCACAAAGGCTCATGCTCTGTCAGTCCCTATGGCCTACAACATCTGTCATTCACTCTCAACTATCCCACTAACCCTGCATTCCCTTTGTGCTGCCTAGTCACTCACTCGGGATAACTCCCTACCTGAATTGCCAATAACTGTTTCATTTCCTTTAATAGCTGTCCTTCTCTCATTCCAGGAGAAAAACAGCCCACAATGAGGCAGTAGGAGCCAGACCGAGCAGTGGGCTGCCAACATTCGGTCCCTATCCTATTTGTGGAGACCATCCTGACTCTAAGTTTCTAAGTGGCTGACTGACTGACTGTGTCCGAGCGCCTGGACTGGCACCGGAGGCTGCTCTTCACTTTCTGTGCCAGGACACCCTGGGTAAAGGCTATCTGCCTTGATTGAAATTTGGTGATGACCTTGGCAAACTTCCCAGTTTTGTGTCTGGGTTAAATGGCAAGGCAATGCAGCAGTACTGTGAGCCGGGTATCCCTGGCTGAGGGGGCAAAATGTAAAATGGGAAGGGAAGGCGATACGAGACAGGCTTGCTGTGCACATCTGGGTGGGCTCAGAGTGAGTGAGAACTAGGGCAGTAAGAGAAGAGCCTGGAAATGCAGCCTAGTCCACTCTGTTAGCTGGTACCATGTTCCTGAACACACAGTGATCCTTGCTGCTGCATGGGGATGATAGATGTTGCTGCTCCCCAAGGTGCAGCACTGATGTATAGAATTGTACTGTATCCTCGGGGGTTCTTTGAGGCTTGTAAGTGCTGGTTGCTAATATCTGCGGATGCCCGGAACAATGCAGTGTGCCCTGAAATATTGTCAGCTTGTCATAGAATCAAAGAATCCCTAGTGTGGAAACAGGCCATTTGGTCCAACAAGTCCACATGACCCTCCAAAGAGTATGCCACCCAGATCCATCCCCCTACCCTATTACTCTACATTGCTCCTGACTAATGCACCTAACCTACACATCCCTAAACACAATGGGCAATTTAGCTTGGTCAATTTACCTAACCTGCACATCTTTGGACTGTGGGAGGAAACTGGAGCACCAGGAGGAAACCCAGGCAGACATGGGGAGAATATGCAAACTCCACACAGATGGTCGCCCAAGGCTGGAATCGAACCCAGTCCCTGGCGCCATGAGACAGCAGTGCTAACCACTGAGCGACTGTGCTGCCCATACATGGTGGTCCTTTTGGAGCAAGCAGCAAGCTGATACCACCAGATACCTGCTCTGATTTCCACATTTAGAAATCTGAACATCCAGCTCGTTCAGCACTTTTACTAAGCTACAAAATGTTTAACAAGAAACAACCCCCTTAATTGGCAATTGCTGCTTTCTAGCAAGAAACTTGCCTCACCATTTCACAGATACACATGCAGGGAATTGCTCCCAATATCGAGATAGGCCTTGCTGGAATTCACGCGTAATTCTGTGCCAAATCTCAAAATGGATCATATTATTCAGGGCTATGTAAGATTTCATCCAGAATATTTTCTTTCTGAAATAACTGATACTCGAACACCTTTAAAAGTCATTTCAACCATATTTACGGGCTTGCCAGATTTCAACCAAAATTATCTATATTTGTGCACCATAAGTCTTTATCTGATTACAACAATCTAAGAATAGTTGCTGCGAATTATCTCCTCCTAAATCAGTAGACAAAATTCTTGTAAACTTAGAATGCCCTCAGGTTTACCTGAAAATACTATTAGTAAAAACATTTTTTAATATAATTAGAAATATAATTTCTTATTTACCATGAAAATCATTAGTTTATTTAATATAAAACAATGTTTCAGAGAGAATGTATCAGTGCATGATTGCCACTTAAGACAAACAAAAAGTTATGCCATTAAACATATTGGCACAAAAGTTCCAATCATACCCACAAACTTCAAATCTAACTGTGGTTTGATTAAAAAGTACCTGCTTATTTTTTGATGACTTCTTTGTTGGAATTTATTAGACAGGAGCTTTCTGTTACAAATCTATCAAGGAATCCAGGGGAATGTTGTGAAGTTTTAATGTTTAGCAGACACTTTACATGTTACTGCAATAAGGTGGGAGAGGGACAATGTGGAGATATGGTGCCAAGTAGTTAACTGGTTAAGGTACGCATGGGTAAATGCCAGGGTGTCAGGTAAGTGAATGAGTGTTTTGAGTAGTTCAGCAAGTTGGATCGGGTGTGTATTAGGTCAGGTTAGCGAGTGTTGAGTCAGTTCAGCTTGAGGTGAAGTGGCAGTGCCAAATTGGATTGGAGGCAAGGCCATGTTGGATTAGAGGCGGGGTGCTGGTGTGAAGTTAGCAAGATGTGTGTTCGGTCTGGCTACTGTCAAGGATGAGATGAACATTCAGGTTAATAGTTGGTGAGGAGTTAGAGTAGGGTTTTAATTCTCTTACTTTTCCTGGTTAGCTCACATGAATTGGAACCCTCTGAATTCTCCAACATTAGGGGCTGTTTTTGGAGGGCAATAGATACTCTGGAATTGTCCATCAGAATTTTAAATTTCCGGCTCAATTTCCTTGAGTCAGTTATGTTCAGGCTTCCACACAGGCCTGATGTACAACTATATGCTACAGTACTGCAAAAAATATCGAACCAGTGGAACATTGGGGTCCAATCCTGGACAGGATAGCACAGGTTTCATTGTTAATATTTCACCAATGAACTTTACATCTGCGGACATTTATTATAATGAGTAGTTTCTCTGTAGATTATGTACCTGCTTCTAATTATTTACAGTTCTGTGAACAGCATTGTTTTAACATAAATAGCTTTATTGCGCAGATTTCACCGCCTCTCAGTGGTAAAATTACAATAAAAGCTAACGGAATGTTTAATTCACTCTGTTCTTCCCTTTAACGTGCCACCTCAAATTGCTACATTCATAAAGTAATGTAAAATGGTAAAATTCATTCCAAGCAAGATAAACATATTCTATAGAAACAATGTCACTAGAGAAAATAAATATACCATACTGCAACAAAGCTAATCACATTCTCAGAATTTGAATACATTGTATCAAAAGAGTTGCTAATGTGCCACATGTATTTTAGGAGCAGTGATCAACATAATGTTAAGTATGAGTTATAATATGAAGTGCAATAAAGGAATGTTATTCATCTTGCTCCCAGCATTTTGTTTGCAGTTTTGATTCCACTAAATCTAATAATTATAGATGTGTTTAATCCAGCATGACATAGCCTAAAATTAATCAGTTCACTGAGAGCGCCCATAGTCCTAGTTTATGTTGGGTTTCCTGTTGAGGGAATGAGTGATGTTGTTCAAATTTCAGAGCTATTTCTAGGAATAGGTTGTAGTTGATGAACATGGTGAACATGAATCTCCATATTTGAGATTCCATGACAAGATAAATTCCAGATATTTCTCTGCTTGAAAATTTAAATAATGGTCGTAAAAATTGGATAACCTCAAAATAACATATCTGACTATGAATTATTGATAGGGACACAGGTGCTTAAAATGTACTGTTTACAATGCATCTGCTCCAGTTAGCAAGCTTCATTGGCTGCAGTGAAAACTGCATTTCCTATAAAGTGGTTTATGTAGTATCAAATGGAAGATACTGAAGTTTATATGGCCTGACAAGCAAAGTAATATCTTTTCAGTGGATAATATGAACTTACGGTTTTGGAATTGAATTTTTAAAATAATTTCATAGATATGTAAATGCATATATGGATTTTTTTTAATCTTGCAAATTGGCCATCATTATACGTTTTGACATTTGGAAACTGAACGTCATTGTGGTGTGTGTTTGAACAGTGGGATGTACTGGCTCACTGAACTGTGGAGGTTACTAGCTTACTGAAAGGCAGAGGATGCTGGGTGATCAAATGCAAATGCTGGGCTCCAATTGATGGAAGATGCTACGTAACTGTTTGTAAAGAGGCACTTACCTTTTACCTTTGCCACTTGAAATGGGCTGTGATAAACAAGTAAGGTCATGCCAAGAAAGACTGGACTAGGTTAGTCACAAGAAGACAAAGTGTGGGAAGAAAGCTAACTATAGTTGAGTTGGAAGATCTAGGGTGATAGCAGCTGCCCCTGATTATTTTTATGAGCCCTGGAGCAACAGGATTAAGATAATAATAATAATAATAATAATAATAATAATAATAATAATTATTATTATTATTATTATTATTATTATTGAACTGTTGTATTCTATTCAATTCTATTATACATGTTATTGGTCTTCAATTCTATTATACATGTTATTGGTCAGTATGCACATGGCAAAGGATCCATCCAATTCTGACCTAAAATAGCAACAACCAGGTCTTTTTGCTGGCACAGGATATGAAAAGGAGCCAATGCTAAGACAGTTGGACACTCCAGACAGCTGTAAACAAACTACATCTCTGGCATGATATAAAATGAGAATGTAAGAATACACACCTTATCTTGACACTGTGATACCGGAATGCTTTACCTTTAATATAGCTTGGAGGATTTCGGTATTGAAGGATGGTGGAGAAAGGAACTTATTTTGAGTATTGTGTACATACTAGGAGTAGTTTCTTTCAAAGTGATTGCATCTTGATTAGAGATTTTTTTAAAACGTACTCATGGAAATTATATAACTGGTGATAACGGCTTGCTTTGCCGTAAACACTGCTAGGTATGTTTTGAAAAGTGAATGGCTTGAAGAGGTTCTTGTTTCTTCTAGCTGAGTTGTGCAAAACCTGACGAGAACAAGCCAATTTGGAGAAGGCTTGCTGTGAACAAGCTGCTCAGCTAATCTCTCCCATTTGTGGGAAAAAAATACCTTCTTTGTCAGTTCAGGGTGAAATCAATTTGTTCTTTTGAAAGGATGATTGAAGGAAATCTCAAAATTGTTGTCCCTGAGTAAACAGTTCCACAAGGCTTCAGAAATAACCGCATATGATTACTGACTCGATTACACCACAATATCAATGCCAGAATATGAGGGAAACTGACTCCAGAATAGCCTACACTTTTATAGGGTGGCATGGTGGCTCAGTAGTTAGCACTGCTGCCTCACAGCACCAGGGACCCCCGTTCAATTCCAGCCTCGGGTGGTTGTCTGTGTGGAAT
Source organism: Chiloscyllium plagiosum (assembly GCF_037043375.1). Classification (NCBI taxonomy): domain Eukaryota; kingdom Metazoa; phylum Chordata; class Chondrichthyes; order Orectolobiformes; family Hemiscylliidae; genus Chiloscyllium; species Chiloscyllium plagiosum. The sequence goes on from NW_028270155.1 coordinate 41,469,127, forward strand.
TTGCACATTCTCCCTGTGTCTGCGTGGGTTTCCTCCCACAATCCAAAAAATATGCAGGTTAGGTGAATTGGCCATGCTAAATTGCCAATAGTGTTAGGTGCATTAGTCAGAGGGAAATGGGTCTAGGTTACTCTTCAGAGGGTCGGTGTGGATCTGTTGGGCCAAAGGGATGTTTGCATACTGTAGGAAATCTATCCTTTTTCCTTTGTTATGGTGGTATCACTGGACAAGTCAGATACAAAACTAAAATCTGGCTTGATAGATCATATTTTGTTTTTTGTCTTTGTTTAATGAATGCTCTCTAACTACACTGTAAATGATCATAGCTGTGCAATGCTACAGGTTTGGATTTAATAACAAAACAGAAGTTTATTATGTAAAAGAAATTAAGGCAAAACAGTATGAGCTAAATTATTTATGTATAACACAAATTTTAAGGATTCAAAATACCTGGTAAAATACAATTCCACTAATCCAAACAATTGTACTCACACAAGTGAGAATTCTCCTCTCAATCATGCCTGCAATGTTAAATTCAGTTTCCAGTTTTGAGATTCTGATCACCTCTTCTTTGAGTCTTTATGCAACTAAGTGCAGACTTTCTCATTTTCAAGTAAACACTCAGAATTTTAACCAAACTTTTCTGGTCAGGAACTTCAAAACTAAACTTCTTAGAACTGAGATAATTTATTTCTTAACAGTTCTAAACTACTATCTGTCTTTCGGACTGACTGTTTTATGCATTCAGATTCTACCAAGATTGCTGTAAAACTGCTGAACTGTAGTGCAAGTATTTTTTTCAAGCTATTGTTTCTTCTACTCAAAAGCAAAACAAATCAATGATCTTTTAACTGAAAGCTTAATGCAGAACTGTTTATTCACTTGTAAAACTCTTCCAATATAAACAAATTACCATCAGCCTCCAAGAACTATCTTTCTCAAACTCTTTTAAAAAAGGATACCACCATAACTGCAAACATACTTTACATGTTGATTATGATATCCCTTCAGACATGCAGACTAAAACACACATGGCATTACCTTCAAGAATAACTCATTGGTCAAAGTGGTTTACTTTCAGAAAGTGAATCTCTTTGGACCTATAACACTATCAGAGTCAGTTGTGTTCAGACAAAGGTAATTCAGCAAATTGCATCCTACTAGTAGGGTGGACAGGAATCACTGGTCTTCACCGACACCTAGCTGTTAGTTCTGGCTCCATATGTCACACACTGTCACACTATCTCTGCTGACATGCCAACTGTAGTGAGAGGAGAAATGATGAACATGACACCTCCTGAATGGATGCCTCTGTTGACTGAGATAACATTCAGGGTATAAGAATTCCGGTTGTTGGTTCACCAACTGTGGATAAAATGACAAGGGAGGTAACGGGCATGTCTTCTAGCCTTCATTGACAACTCACTCAGGAAAGGAAATTGAATCCAAACTTAGTTCACTGAGACATGACAGATGAGCTCCAGTCTTAAAGGGTCGATCTATCAGCATAAACCATACTCAACCTTAAAATTCCTTTAGGTGGAGAGGGAGAAAGGAAAGCTAATCCATCTCAATGCAATACAAGTAATGCTGTGGTGATAGGAATGGGGTGACTACAGCAGGTAGAAGATGACACTAAGAGCTGCTATTTCAATCTTCTATGTGGGTGGCTCATGACAGCAATCATTTTGATGATGATTTGAGACATCATCACCCAGTAACATGCTGAGCAACCAAGCAACCTTGTTGAAGCACACCATGATTTACTTCTGACTCAGAGGAGGACTTGGAAAGTATGGTCCAAATAAATATTCATCTCCACGTTGGCTTGTTGTGGTCAACCCGAATTTTGAATACAGTCAATTCTGACAGAGGAGAAAACAGAAACTCCTAACTCAAAGGTGGAAAAAGCAGAAATATTCTTAAATTCATCTCTTAACACATAAGAACAGTGCTTAGCTCTGGTGACAACTTGTCCCAGTGACACTCAGCTTTGATGGCCCATGGTTTGAGCTATAAGGAGAGGCTGAATAGGCTGAGGCTATTTTCTCTGGAACATCAGAGCTTATGGGGTGACGTTATGGAGGTTGATAATATCATGAGGGGCATGGATAAGGCAAATAACAAAGGTATTTTTCTCCAGGATGGGAAGGGGTTTCAAACCTAGGGGGCATATTAAGGTGAGAGGGTAAAAATTTAAAGGGACCTGAGGATGGTGTATTTATAAAATGAGCTACCAGAGGAAGTGGCGCAGGCTGGTACAATTACAACATTTAAAAGGCATCTGGATAGGTATATGAATAGGAAGGGTTTAGAGGGATATGGGCCAAATGCTGGCAAACGGCACTTGATTAAATTAGGATGTCCGGTTGGATAGATGAGCTGGAGCAAGGGGTCTGTTTCCGTGCCCTAAAACTCTGTGTTACACAGACTAGCCGTCAATATAATGGCCCTTGGAGCAAGACAGTCTGATACAACACAATGCTGACTATCCTCTACTGAGCAGGCAGAAATCAAAATGCCCCTTCAGTGTTGGTAAAGAAGACCATCACCACCAAACCTTCAAGCATGCCAATTGGCTTATCTGTTCGCATCGTATCCCTGTGTCTCCCCCTCCAGGACTAGCAGTATGCAACTCTCATCAGCCTGTATGCTCCAAGCATGAAGGCTAACTCTGCTGACGAAGATAAATTCCACACAGATCTCCATCGATTCGATGCACATCCAAAGGATAAAATTGTCATTCTTGGCCATTTCAACATCAGGGTTGGCTGTTGCAGCCTAACACAGAAGGGAACACTCTGAAACCATCGAGTTAGAAAGTGCAATGAAAACATTTGAAGTTTTGTGCAGAAAATCAGCTCTTCAATCTCAACATATTCTTTCATCAAAAAGATGACATTAATACCACTTCAAGATCCCTGCTCTGAACAACTGCACCTGAGGCTACACCTTGGTGCACCAATGTGATGGTTTTCTCAGGTTATACCCAGTGCTGATCAACATTCAGACTATCAACTAATTCACTCAAAGCTGGCCTTCCGTTTCAAACCTAACCCTAAGCCCAGAACAGACATAGAGACATTCCAAAGAAATATCATACTAGGAACCTGGATACCTCATCTTGCAGAGATAAATATCAAGCAAACTTACAGACCAGAGTCAAGCACCAGATCTTACTGCTGATTTCACTCCAAATGAATTCCAGGAACATAAAGCTGCAGCATTAAATACTTCCAATAGATTATCAGACCCGGTACCAAGAAGACAAGGACTGATTTAATGAAAATGACAAGGAAATCCAAAACTTGCTCACAATAAAATAAATGTCAGCTCATTGAACTCATTTTGGTCAGCTGGCCAGCCAAGAGAAAAAGACACGGACAGTCTATAGTCAGGCATGGAATACCTTTCAACTTAAACTGAGGAACATCCAAAATGACTACTGCATCACAGTGCAGAAACAGCTCAGGGAACTGAATATCTTACCTACAATGTTTTAAATACACTTCCAGCCTTCAAGCACAGAAGAAACTAAAACATAAATTCCTTTTTTTTTACAGATTTCTACAATCTTATGCCCCATAGTTAGTCAGACCTGTAAAGAACAACAACAGGTTTCTCTTAGGTAACCCAACTCTTCAGACGAACAATTGGTCGAAAGAGAACTGTAGTCCTGTTTTAGTCTGCACTCCAATAAGAATCAAGATTAGAGTGGTGCTGGAAAAGCACAGCAGGTCAGGTAGCATCCGAGGAGCAAGTTTCCAGCATCTGCAGCTCTCCAATAAGAATACAGACCACCAAGCTTTGGTATTGAGGAAGCTGAATTAAATGCTATCAAACTATTTTCCTATTTGGACAGTGTCATCTCATTTGATATCACCATGGACAAGGAAGTTGACAACAGGCTTTCAAAATAAAAAAAACACGTGGAGAAAACATAGCCTCACAGCACAGATCAAACCAAAAGTGTAAACAAACATAGTCCTTACCACCACACATCCCCTTCTATATGGTGCCAAGTCATGGGTCCTACATCACTGTCCCATACACCTTCTAAAGTGCTGCCTCTGCAGCATTCGCAAGATCTGCTAGCAGAAACAGTGAAGAGCCAAAATCACCAGCATTGAGACCATCCTCCTGTAAAACCAGACCAAGATTAAGTTGTACAGAGAGCTGTCCACTGGTAACTGGAACACACTGGCCCCACAAAAGCACCTGAAGAAGATTCTCTGTGTTACATTGACCATCAACACCGAGAAGCACAGGTTATAGATTGTGTCATTGGGGAGAATGCTAAATCAAAATTGTCACAGAGAACTGTATGTGAATGAGCCAAGAGCCTGAACACTAGAGAAAAGGATGAAAAGGTTAGATCCAAATCCCCCATCAGTTACGGCATCATCATTTGCAACCACTGTGGGGCAGTCTGCCAGTCATGACTAGGCCTGTCTAACCACCAAAATGGGCCTGCAACCATGAGTACACCCTTCCTAAAATATGTATCCATGAAGAAATGCTAAGAAAGATATAATGTTATTCACATTTCAACTCTAAAGGACCAGGATACATAAAACACATCCGTGTATCATGTCAGGTCCCCAATTATATGTTTTTTTTTTAAAAAAAACTGGACTACATAACCTTGTAATAATACTTCAGCCTTCCTTTTACTGCCAGCTTTCCTGACCACTGAGAAAGCAAATGGGGTAGCAGTATATTTTAAAATGAGTTCCCAATATTAACTGGCTAGTTTTAACCTTCCTATACTGAGCCAAAAAGGAAGCATACCTGCTTCTTGTCCTCTTCTTCCAAAATGCAAGTTGAGCTCTGGTGCAGTCAAACGATTTATAAATCTATAATCACATTAAATCAACAGTAAATCTATATTCATATTGACAGTATGTTCTTCACTAATTTACCAGTTTAAGCGCATTGTGAAGTTCCTACAGAAAAATAATTTAAGTATTTTACATAACATTTTGAAGGATTGTTCTTGTAGCCAATCTGCACATTATACATAATGGTGAAACAAATGATCGGTTTATCTATATTGCGGTGATTCAGCAAGGAGCTTTTGTCAAGTGAACTCACTTCTCGTCTGCTAAGGTCTGTGTAACATCCACGTGATCAGACAGATAAATCCGCAGTATAAAGAAAACATTGAAAACATTGTCAAGTCAGTCAGCATCCATTACGAAAACAGATGCAAATCTGTCAATTTAATCCTCTTCACTGAACAACAACACAAAAGCTACTGCAGCCCCCTTGCAAACTAATACTCACGTGAATCTGGTATGCAGTAATAATTATATTAATTCAGTAAAAGATGCAATAATCTAATCAGCTTGCAGTTTAAATAAGACTTGACAGGCAGATTCAGAAGTTATTCTTGTGATCATCTACTGTACAATTAATTAAGCTATTTAAAGTAATTTATTTCAGTTTATACACTTTGGATATCCTGTAGCACCATTTTGTATCAGTGACAGCTAACTGACTGGCTGCTGATCATAACCAAGATTCCATATCCTGTGAATGTTTGCATTTGCATATTTCTACAGATCCTGTCATGGGTGTAAAGATGTAAAGGTCGTGTGAGACTGCTACTAATGTGAAAGATCCAGCTGACATAAACCTTGTGTTTACCTCCCTCTCTAGCATTTTACAAACTCACATTTCTTTTTGGGAACAGAACAACTTTATAAAAGCTCTTCTCCAGGAACCTTTTAATGAAGCACTTGGTGCTTCCTATCATTGCAATTACGCGGACAATTTGAGGATTCTGATTCCACTTTCTGTAGCCTTATGATGACTCTTGTGAATGTCTTCTCTAGGCATTATTTACCATAAGTAAAATGCACAAGTTTTTTTTAGATTAGATTTCCTACAGTGTGGAAGCAGGCCCTTCAGTCCACACCGATCCTCCGAAGAGTAACCCACGCAGACCCATTTCCCTCTGACTAACGCACCTCTCACTTTGGACAATTTAGCATGTCCAATTCACCTGACCTGCTCATCTTTGGACTGTGGGAGGAAACCAGAGCACCCAGAGGAAACCCACACAGACAAGAGGAGAATGTGTAAACTCCACATACAGAGAGTTGCCCAAGGCAGGAATTGAACCTGGGACCCTAGTACTGTGAGACAGCAGTGCTAACCACTGTGCCACTGTGGAAGGGCTTATGCCCGAAACGTCGATTCTCCTGTTCCCTGGATGCTGCCTGACCTGCTGCGCTTCTCCAGCAACACATTTTCAGCACTGTGCCACTATGCCAAGTTTGTGCCTGATTCACACCAGTTTTCCAGTGTCACACAGATATGCAAGGATAGAAAACAGGGAACTGAGGGGAGCTCCTTCTGTTGACCTTACGCTCACTTGTTAACGATTCTGTGGTGTTACTTGCATCAAATGCCAGGGTGACCTCCAAATATAGGTTCAACCATAATATTTTCTGTTTCCCTCAGTCACATGTATTATTGCAGAAAATGAGATTCCATTAATTGGTCACTTAAGGCCTCAACAGAGTCAGAGGACAAACTTTGGCTGATGCCTCACCTGTCCATTGTAATATGGCTGAGAGTTCAGGAGTGCATTGGAAGATGATGGTGACTCATTTTATTTTACATGTTTTACCCTTTCCCCACAATGTTTAAACACTTCACAGAAGGAGACACAGAAAATTCACGCCAATACTTCGGCAGTACTACACCACAGGATTTAGCTACTTTTGTGTTGCCTGGAATTGATTTCCCCAACAAATCTGTCCACTCCTTATGCTGACACAAGAATTTACCTCTTTCAACAGAAGAGGCAGGAGGATCTTCATACTCTGTCTTGGACTCAAGCCTTATCAAACTACTTTCTATTTCTTTGATCCTACTAATGTTCTTCCAGGTATACTGACTATATATCACCTGAGTTCATCTGTTCCTTGAAAAACTGTTGCTTCAATCTGCATATCTGTCTCCTATACAGAGTTTCTGACCTAGTGTCCAAAACAGTAGTGTTGTTTCTCTGAGTCTCGGGCTATGTACTCTCATGTCTTTCCATCTCCTTGACCTACCCATGATTCTCAGTGGTTATGTTTCACCTGAGATTGCACTTTAACAATGGTTTCTCTGCTTTCAATCTTTTTCCTGTGTGCAATTTTGCCAGTAAGTATCCATGCTTTCATGGTATTGCTCTGTAAGCTGAATGATGCTAACTCCCGCTATGCACTAGCATTAAATGTTTTCTGTTTTTATAAATATGTTTAAATATTAATACACTGGACCCATTTTTTGAGGTAGAGTTGTCTAATCTGTGTGCACTTCTATATGCTTTCTGAATTGCAATAATTTCTCAGGGTCTCTCCTGGCTGGTTGTATGCTGGTTACTGTAGTAGAACATAATTCCAACCTTTCAATGAGGATTAAGTTTTCTTTGTCAGTCTGATCCACTGTTGCCTTGAATATTGTATCAGCTATAATCATTGTTGCCTGGGACATAGACAATCACATAGCAGTATCTTATTAGACTGAGCCTCATCTTTATATTCAGAATGGAATCCTTGTAATTTCCTTTGATCCTACTAATGTGATCAGTAATTTGTGGTCTGTTTTGATCTGGAATTTCAATTCCATGAGATAATCTGCAAATCTTTCAAATCCCTGTTGAACAACTGAGGCTTCATTTTCAATTGCAGCATATCTGTTCAATTTCTATCAATACCTTTTGATGTGAAGTACACAGGCTTCCTGGTTCCCTTGTTCTACATCTCTGAATGAGAACAGCACACAATTCTGTGAATGTTGCATCACAGCTTAATAAACCTGGGTTATAGTGGGCTAATACATCTGGGGAAAATATCTTCATCTTACCTTGTGAAAAGGTACAGTCTGTTCCTGACCCTTTTACTGTTGTTCACCATTCTTCAACAATTCTGTTATGTGTTGAATGAGATTTATAAACTTTCCTATTTGGTTCACTGTGCCTAAGAAGTACAATATGTACTTAGGCACTTCAGTGGAGGAAATGCAATAATAGCCCTTGTCTTTCTGGGATCCACTGTGATATCTTGTTGTTGTATTATATGTCACTAAAACATGATTGTTGCTGTTGAGAATTGACATTTCCCATTGCGTGTAAGGCCTGCACTTTGTAAGGCTCTTAAAACCTCTCTGATCCAGTGGTTCTGCTTCTTCCTTCATTTAACCATTTACCAAAATTCTCATCCATGCAACAAATTATCCTTTGTTTTCTTGCAAGAATCCTTATAATGCTCGCTGAAAGATTTCTGGGGCAGTTGAAATTCTGAAAGGTGGACAATTAAAATCAAATGGTGAGATGAATGTGGTCAGCAATCTTGACCTATAGTCTAAGGGTATCTGACAAAAGCTGCTATTTGTATCCAATTGCTAAAAAATTTGCTTGTGGTTAATTTGGCCAAAGTGTCATCAACTGATGAGCTTCAACAAACTTTTCTCTTTGAATCCCATTGTTCATTTGAATGAGATCTAGAGATAATATTGTCTCTCACTTGGGGATGGGAATTGTTACCGGTCCTGAGCAAATCATGTCAGTTCAGTCAGTTGTGATATAACCCCCGTCTCTCTCATGCTGTCTAAGTGAGCTTTCACATTTTTTAAAAAGGGTAAGAAATACTCCTTGGCAGATGAGACCAGAATTCTCTTTCACAGTGATGTGATATTCTGTTTTAATTTGCCTAATAAAACTTTTGTATAACATTGGAAATTCATGGCAAAGCAAGTCTCTTCTATTCTTTGTCTTGGAGCTTTGCATTCACGTTTTTCTTTTATATTTTCTAATCTGCCTGTTCAAGAGATGTTACAACACACTTCTAGAGCAACTGGTACTTGAACCCAGGCCTCCTGGCTCAGAAGTAGGGCCATTATGACTGCACTACAAGAACCCTATTGCATTCTGTTAAAGTCTTAAGTAAATATGTGTTTCTACTCAGCTGTGAAGTGTCCTCATTCTTCAATATCTAGACAGCTTCTGTGACTACATATCACTGCATTTAGATATATTGACCATACATTTGAAGATCTGTACCTCCTGTACCTTACAGTTTTATGTTCACAGGTTGAACATCCACTGATTTTAAGCACAAGTTGTCAGTCAGTATTGAAACAGGTTCCCTTATGTTGTGTTTAAATTCTGTTTCAAAACCGTGTACTTTTAATGATACACCAGAGTCTTTGCTGGTCTCTTTGAACATACTTAGGAATGTTGACTTTGTTGGTCTTCATTCTTAATTTTTTGAATATTTTTGTTTTCAAAATGGATTCCCTTTGTAAAAGATTTGTTTCTTCTATTGGTGGGCCTACTCTTTTGTCTGTGCAGCGATGTGGATGATGTTGCTTTGCAGTACATCTTGAAGTGGTCGATTCTCCCATGATGATAGGGCTCAGTTTCCCCTACTGGGCTGTTGGTGTGCTTTGTCTTGAACCACACTTTGAACAGTCTAGTATGGGCAGTTACATTTTTTGCCTCCGTTTCCATATTTTGGTGGGTTTCCAACAGGGTTTTACCCATTTGAATAGGCAGAGGAATCTGTGATATTCTCTTGAAGAATAGATTGATTCTGAGCCCAGTTCTCCCCTTGAGCAGTATATTGGATCATTTTGTTTAGTATTAGTTCTTCCCCTGAAGGAAATATGACAGTTTCATATTCCTGATGCCTGCAATGATGCAAATTAAAATTGCTCCATCAATTCCCCTTGTGACTGGGACCTTTCACTACCCTCACCCTTTCTCTGATCAGATATCATTCTGGAATACAGTCTACATCAAATGCCTTGATTAATATTTCAAATTCATTAATACTTCCTTTTACATAATTCCTCATGAAAACATTACCCGCTTACAGAAATATACAGACCAGATCTCTCTGTTCTTCTGGATGAAACTCTGCTGCAGTCCAGCATTTCTGGAACAGCTACTTCCGGACCTCCATTTCTGGCCTCATTAGTACTTAGTACTGCTCCTGCCTCTGCAGCATGTTTAAATTGCTGGCTGCTGTATTCGCCGATTGACTGGTTCTGTATATGTTTAAGCTGCTGTCTATTTAAAGATAGGCTCATAGCTTTCCTACTTGGATTTCTTTCCTTCTCAGATGGTTGTGCCTTTCTGAAAATGCAGAATACCACTCTTGTTATATTGCATGAGACAGTGATGCCTCACCTGCTGTTACTATGGTATGTATGATAAAACTCACATCATTGTTAGCATGGTCTATGTATGATCATGGTCATGGGAACTATCTGAGGTGCCTTGGGATAGGTTCACTGCCACCAATCCTTGGTATTGGTATTAATTTAAGTTATTGATACCAAGTGAGGAAGAATTCCTACAGTGTCTTTGGCATAAGATAGACATAGGCTTTTTAAAAAGAATTGTTTTGTTACAGTGTACTTAATAGCAAGTTCTATTTATATTTGACTTACATGATAGTCTCTATAAGTCATCAAAATTGGTAAGTAAACTGATTAGATTCTTCATATTCTGAGGGGGAGAGATTAATCCTGATGTCAGACAATCCTTTCAGGTATGAGCTACCTTTATTCAACATCTACTCTCTTCAGTACACTAGCATTCTTATTCACATTTGTATATTTACAGGTTATTGAACACAGCTGTCTTATGTAGTTTCAAAGCCCTTCTCACTTCTGTTGTATTCTCTTATGTGCTCAACTGATGTCAGATTAACATTGGTTATTGTTATTTTCAACGCCATTACACCATAAATATCATGGTCCACTCTTTTTTAATATTAGACTTCAGGAGCTCAAATCAGTCAGCACACAGGGCAAAAGTGAGGACAGCAGATGCTGGAAATCAGAGTCCAGATTAGAGTGGTGTTGGAAAAGCACAGCAGGTCAGGCAGCATCCAAGGAGCAGGAAAATCGACGTTTCGGGCAAAGTCCTTCATCAGCCCTTCATCTAATCTAGACTCTGAGTCTGTACACAGGTGATTTGCAGCTTTTGTGTCCTGCAGACCTTCAGTCTTATTTACCTTCAACAATCTTTTATCCAAATAATCATTTAAAAAAATGCTTTCACCAATCACCATAGTATAGCTATCATATAGAAAGCTCTGTCATTTCTAATGACAATGGAGAAATCTGTACCTGATTTCTATGTTCGTACCTTTTAATGATTTTGTTTTCCCGCTCCTTACCATCACGTTTTAGCAGTGGATCATAAACCCCATTCTGCCATCATCTACACATGAGTGCATCTTTTAATTAATGCACAAAATTAAGCATAATTAGACAACACTATGCCTACTTGATTGATTAATATAACAATCCTGAAGTGTATTTTCAACAACATTTTTTTAGTATGTTTATCTAGCTTTAGGGTATTCAGCTCATGATGATGATGTTCTAACAGCATTTATGATCCAATTATACTGTAAATGTTGGCTTTACATCAATGCGTGCTTTAGATTAATATGAAACATAAGCTCTAAGTTATGATATTTGTTTCAAAATATGTTTCTGTCAAAAAAGTAAAAGTTTTATATGGGTGTACTTTAATCCATGAAAAAAATACCATATGTCCTCTATTTAATGCTATATAAAGGCTAGTTAACCAGTGGCTTCTTTGTCTATATTTGAAATGTAAAGTTAATTCATCTGGTCAAACTGATATACCCCCAAGCAGTAATTCCTCATGTGTAAAGCGTGCTAAAATGACAAGATTCTTTCATTAGGATCAGTACAGCATGGTCTAATCCTGCCCTGGGACTCTAGCAAAGTCAAGAAGTTACAGAGCTGTAGAGGTCTACAGCACAGAAAAAGGACTCTAGCCCATCAACTCTGCGCTGATCAATAAAAGGCACCTAACTATTCTAACTTAAAGTACTGCAGATGCGGATAACCTGAAAGAAAACCATCAATTTCTTGAGAAGCATAGCAGATCTGGCAGCATCTGTGGAGAGAAAGCATGGTTAATATTATGAGCCCAGTGACCTTCAGAAAAAAATTCATATTCTACCAGCCTCTGGGTGAAAACAATTTTCCCCACATCCCTTCTAAACCTCCTGACTTTAATTCTATATCCCTTGACCAAAGGGAAAGTATTTTCTTAGCTACCCTATCTATGCCCCCCAAAATATTATACATCACAATCGCGTCAGCCCTCCACTTCCTCTGCTCCAAGGAAAACAATCGCTGTTTATCCAATCTCTGTTTATGTCTAAAACTCTGCGGTCCAGGCAACATCCTGATAAATCCCCTCTGCACCCTCTCCAATGCAGTCACATCCCTCCTCTAATGTGGATTCCAGAACTGCCCTCAACAATCTCATTGTGGTCGAAACAATGATGTATATAGTTCTAGCATCATCAGGATGCCTTGACTAATAACATTATGCCTTGACTAATAAAGATAAGTATCCCACATGCTTTTTGAACCACTTTATCCATCTGTCCAATGGACACGCACACTGAGGACCACCAATCCTCAGTACCCCCCAGGGTCCTATTGTTCATCCTGTAGTCCCTTGCCATTTTTGTCCTGCCCAGCATCATCTCAAACTTATCCAGATCGAATTCCATATGAAATGCTTGGGATATTTTATTATTATAAGGGTACTAATTATTATTGTTGACGCCGAACAATAGTAATGCATTGTAAGAGTGACAAAGCAATGCAGTAATTGGTAACAACTTGCTGTGATGCAGACTCCCTCCCACAAAACAACGTTTTGCTATGATCATTTACACAAACACAAATAAATGTTTCAGTGTGCTTTGCTGGTGAGCAGTGCTGGCAATTCAGAATGGAGTACATGACGACATTCAGTACAAGTTTTCAATGTGGGATATATTGAGAATAGATATATCAGCTTAAAACTGGGCACCCATGAGGAGCTATTGATCATCAGAAGCAGCAGAATTTTATTATATAATAATCTGCAATTACATCCCATGACATTTGCCTCAATCTTCTCAGCCCTAAGCTAGGTGACTAATACTGACTGCCTATGTGCGGTAAAGGCAACACGCTATAGACAGAGCTGACCCAGCAATTAGGTCTCGCAGCAAAATCTGTGCAGCATCCAGACTTGGACAGATGTGGTATGTGGCATTTATGCCACACAAATACCAGGCATTGACCAGTTCCAATAAGACTGACCTTGGAGTGCAGGTTCACAGTTCCTTGAAAGTAGAGTTGCAGGTAGATAGCATAACGAAGAAGGCGTTTGGTATGTTTTCCTTTATTGGTCAGAGCATTGAGTATAGGGGTTAGGAGGTCATGTTGTGGCTGTATACAACATTGGATAGGCCACTTTTGGAATATTGAGTGCAATTCTGGTCTCCTTCCTATAGAAAGGATGTTATGAAACTTGAAGGGGTTAAGAAAGATTTACAAGGATGTTGCCAGGGTTGGAAGAGTTGAGCTATAGGGAGAGGCTGAATAGGCTGGGGCTGTTTTCCCTGGAGTGTCAGAGGCTGAGGGGTGACTTTATAGAGGTTTATAAAATCATGAGGGGCATGGATAGGGTAACTGAACAAAATCTTTTCCCTGGATTGGGGGGTGTCCAGAACTAGAGACGATAGGTTTAGGGTGAGAGGGGAAACATTTAAAAGGGGCAGCTTTTTCACACAGAGGGTAGTGCATGTATAGAATAAGCTGCCAGAGGTAGTGGTGGAGGCTGGTACAATTACAGCATTTAAAGGCATCTGGATAGGTATATGAATAGGAAGGGTTTAGAGGGATATGGGCTAAGTGCTGGCAAATGGTACTAGATTAGGTTAGGATAGCTGGTCAGCACGGGCGAGTTGGACTGAAGGGTCTGTTTCCATGCTGTACATCTCTATGACCCTATGACTGAACCAATTATCTTCTTATCTTGAAATTTAATGACTTTAGCTTTGCAAGTCTCATACCAGAGACATTCCTGAGGATGGACATTGACCAGAAACTCAATTGATGCACCCATGTATCAGTCATACCTTTAATGGAGTGAGCAACAGGTTAGGAATTTTAACTGACTTGTCAAGAGCACTCTTCTTCTGTACAAACAGTCAAGAAACTTGACACTATCTATGACAAAGCACTTTATTTGGTTCACACCTCATCCACTAACCTAGCCATCCAACACTTCCATCACTGACTAACCTTAACCCAAAAGCAATTCAAAAATACCTTCAAGATACTCTGCAGTGACTTACCAACTTTCTTCATCAGAACATCACAAATGCAGAAACTCCACCACTTAGAATGACAAAAGCAGCAAGTTTCCCTCTGAGTCAGACATCACCCTGTTGGGGGTATATATTGTTGAAACTACATTAGTATTGGATTAAAATCTTGGAACTCCCTATTAACCAGCACTGTCGGAATACGTCCCTCTCACAGTTTACAATAGTTCAATAAAAAGCTCACCATCTCCTCTGCAGGATAACTAGAGATAATGCAATACATATCCTAAGAAGTACTTTTAAAATGTCCTTTGGCATTATTGCAGCAACTTTAATTTCAATGAAGTTGAAGCAAAGATGATGGATTTGAAACATGGCAATGATTAATTTCTAAAATGTACCTGGAAACTCTCAAATCATTAAACTGCAAAATTAAAATTTAGAGATGTCCTGAAAAAAGGCAAAATGTACAATTTACTATGCTTCACCAGAGGCAATAGGTTGTCTCAAGTAGATACATTGTGAGCTTAAAAAAAAAGCTATTCAATCAGCTTTCATGTATTGAAGTAAGGGAAATACTTGGTCAAAGCTTACTTTTCTAAATAATTCTAACTGGTGTCTTGAGGGTTTAAATATTTGGTGTTCAATATTAAGTGCAGGCCTGACTACCTTCCCCATTGGACCTAAACAGTAACTATTGGGGTATATAAAGTAATTCACACAGAGTAATGAGTTCTATTGTTGCTGTACAGAGACTATGATTGAACTAAAAATGCTGCAGGCTGTTGCTTGATGTGAGATAAAAAAAAGCATGAAGGAGATGCGAGACTTCCATTTTTCTTGTACTGTTGATAACACATTAATAGAATCCTATCTTGTGATCAGCACTACTTTCTGGAACCATGCATGCTATAGTCCTGAAATTCTTGAGGCACATTTTGAATTATCGAGACAAAATATCAACCAGTTTTGTATTATGCTTCAATAGATAATTAAGACAAAACAAGCTTGGTGATGATTAGATCTTTAATCAAAGCAACTGAATATTGCATTGGATTGAATCCACCTGGAAAGAAAATTGATTTTTTTAAAAAAGTCAATGGTGTTAGGGGAAAAAAAATTTAGCAGGGTAACAGGTAGAAACAATCCTTCTAAAATAAGAGTCAGTTAAAGTGCTTCACTCGCACAAGCAAAGCGGAACAAAAGAAAGTGGAAGCTGAGAAAAGAGGCAGTGTTTTATTTTGCTGTTGTGGCATGACAGTATTGGGATCTGATCAAAAATCAAGATTCGTGTTCAGGGTGCTGTGAAAATGCTCTGAGCATACTGCAAAAAATTTATAAACACAAAGCATTGAAAGGTCATGAAGTTGATGTTACCAGACTGGTCCCAATATAGCTCGAAACAAACAGTAAGCAAAATGTCACCCTCCAAAATGCTTTCCAGATTTAATCCTGAAATAACTAACCATCATAGACAGTGCATGTAAAACCTGTTGAACTTCCAGGTACAGCTGGACCATTAGAATTGAAGGGTTTATAGGTACCTGCCCATATTGGTTAGTAAGAATATTATCCTATCATGTCATCCACCAGTTAAGGATCAAAGTTCAACATTCATTTGTCTGTCTTTTCTTATGGTTTTACATGGCTTATGATTAGATTCCCAACCAGTCCACACCAACCCTCTGAAGAGTAAACCACCCAGACCCATTTCCCTCTCACTAATGCACCTAACACTATGGGCAATTTAGCATGGCCAATTCACCTGGCCTGCACATCTTTGGAAACCCATGCAGACACGGGGAGAATGTGAAAACTCCACACAGACAGTCACCTGAGGCTGGAATCAAACCTGGGACCCAGGTGCTGTGAGGCAGCAATGCTAACCACTGAGCCACCGTGCCACTTATGTTGATACTGCTGTTGAATGTTCCATTTAGAATTTTCTAAAAAGGACATTATTTTCCTGCTTCAGCTTCTGTTCTCGATTCTGCTTTCAAATCCAGCAGTTTGTTTTATTCATTTATGCAATGTGGGCATTGCTGGCTGGATGGCATTTGTTGCCCATCGCTAGTTGTCCTTGAGAAGGTGATGGTGAGCTGCCTCCTTGATCCTGCTGTGCGTTGACCACAATGCCATCAGGGAGGGAATTTCAGGATTTTGACCTAGATACAGTGAAGAAACAGTGATATATTTCCAAGTAAGGACGGTGAGTGGTTTGGAAGGGAACTTTCACGCACCTTGTCCTTCTAGATGGAAGTAGTTGTGCATTTGGAAGGTCCTGTCTAAGCATCTTTGGTGAATTTCTGCAGTGTATCTTATAAATAGTACACATTGTTACTAATGAGCATCAGTGGTGGAGGGAGTGGATGTTTGTAGATGTAATGCCAATCAAGCAGGCTGCTTTGTCCTGGATGGTGTCAAGCTTTTTGAGTGTTGGACCTGCACCCATCCAAACAAGCAGGGAGTATTCCATCACACTCCTGACTTGTGCCTTTTAGGTGGTGGACAGGCTTTGGGAAGTCAGGAGGTGCACTCACCACAGTATTCCTCGCCTCAGACCAGCTCTTGTAGCTACTGTATTTATGTGGCAAGTCCAGTTGAGTTTCTGGTCTGGAAATTCTCAGCCCAACTCAAGTCCAGGATCATGTCAGTCCCATGAACATCTCACATAAATCTTGACTCATGAATGCCTCCTTCCAGGGTTACTTACAGGATTACCAAATTCCAATTCCAGGATCATCTCTTGCCTTTGTGTTAGTCCAGGTCACCCTGTTCTCTTTGAATCTTAACTTTATTCTTCAAGTCATCAACAGCAAGTTCCTTCTTGTTTTGACTGACACCTTTATCTTCCACTTCTTTCCTGTTCCATCCACGTATCTCCCAACCATCCCTCACCCCTTTGTACAATTGTGTTAAAATTTTACATATAAGTGACATCCAGGATCAGGACACCCAGTCCAACTGACCTAAGATGATCATCATGCTTGACGAAAACCTTTTCCCACCCAGTTCCACTTAGCTGTTCTGGCCAATTCTCATACTCCTTCTCCCCACACCATCATTCCCAGGACCATGACAGAGCTCTCCTTGCCCTTACCTACCGCCCGAACAGCTTCCATATTCAGCAGATCAGCCGTGCAATTTTTGCCAGCGTCAACAGGATATAACCACTAAACTCTGCCATCTCCTATCAATATTCGCCTCTGCAACAGCCCAGTCTATTCCACATTCACCATTAATACTCTTTGCCTTCTGTACAACTCCTTTTTATTCAAGTATAACAGATACAGGATTTACCCTTTTGTGCTTATCTCCTCACAGTCCAAGGCTCCAGTGTTGTGCTGTGTATTGTGGTCAATGTATCTTGAGGAGACATTCTCCTTATATCATCATGTCATCACTGTATCATTGCATGTGACTTTAGGGAATAAAGGTCTCAAGTTATCTTCCCCCAGAACTATGAAAGGCTACTGAAAGCATGCTGCTCTGTTTAACTTAATACCTTACTGTGAGCTCAGAAACACCATCATACAGCACATTACTGATATTTTGCCAGTAACACACTTGAGCAGTCATATGAAAGGTCATGCTGGCTTCTTAAAATCACATATGGATTTGGTATATCACGACAAGTCATTTTCAAGAGAAATAAGTCTTAATTCAAGAAATGTTATGCAAGACATCACACCTATGCTACACCAGGAACACATGGGTATTGAATGCTCTGGATGGCCTGCAAATGAATCTGTGTACTGACCCAGGATGAATCAGGATATTCAATGATCCATTCAAGCTTGTGAAGCATGCCAATTATAATCACCCCAACAATGGAGGGAGCCTCTACAGCCACACAATGTTTCATCCACTTCTAAGATGAGAGTAGCAACTGAAACATTCTCCAATTCCATCTTTGTGATGAATTACTCCTTTAAGTTTCCCATTGTTCATTGACTTAGCAACACTACAGGTGTGACCATTGCTAACATGAGGAGTGTAATTTTCAATGTATTCGGTATCCTGAAATGGATAGTGTCTGACTGAAGGCTGCAATTCACTGGCAAACCATTTCATGACATGCAGACTGTCCTATATCCCATCATCACCTCCCCTAGTCACACTCAAACAAACTAACAGAATGTAAGGTATGTACTATCAAATCAATTATCATTAAGATTCAAGCAACAAAGCAAGATCTGTTTTCATTCCTTAGTGCATTTTCATGCAATACCAATGGGGAAGTGGTTACAACCCCAGCACAACATTTACTTGGAAGGCAAATATGAATAACCTTATGCAGCAACCAATTGTTGAAATATTC
This sequence comes from Chiloscyllium plagiosum, assembly GCF_037043375.1. Taxonomy (NCBI): domain Eukaryota; kingdom Metazoa; phylum Chordata; class Chondrichthyes; order Orectolobiformes; family Hemiscylliidae; genus Chiloscyllium; species Chiloscyllium plagiosum. The sequence continues at coordinate 41,487,607 of NW_028270155.1, forward strand.
CAAGACTCAGAACATTCTTCTTCAAAGAAAAAGAGAAACGCAATGATTGAGCAGGCAGAGAATTATCAAAATTCCATGCTGTGCACAGATTGAGTTAGAAATACAAATACAAATTCATGGATACCAACAAAGGTTTCTCATCTATGCAGCCAGCCCAGATGATATGGGTGTATTACTGATCATCATGCTGTATTGTGAAGGAACAGAAGCTAACTCAGAAACACCAATCGTTCGTGAAGAGATTAGGGAAAAGCACACTGATGATAACTTTGTGATGATGTTGAGTGACAGAAACCAGCAGCGACACATGTTGTTAAACAAATGCAATAGAAAACAATGCGTACATCTCCAGACGTGTATGCAATCATCAGATCAGGATAGGTTGTCAAACTGATAAAGTGGTGTATTGACATTTGAAAAGTCTTGTAAACTCATAACTGTTCATAAAATTATCAAATTGGTAACACATGCCTATGTATAACTACATACATCTGTTTGGGATACTTGTTTTATCTTTTGAAAAAAGAGGATATTGTGTTTGCTTCATGGCCAGTACATCAATTAAAATACATGCTCATTTAATCATCACTGTATCACATTATGTGACCTGAGGGTCACAGTCTCATACTCCATCTTACCCTGGGATAATCAGAATTATGATGTATTGTAGGAAACATGTATTCCGTGTAGCTTAATGGCTTAGTATTAGCCCTGGTACGTATTTACGTGTAAATGTAATGTTTGTATGTAATATCTAGCTTTAATGTGGGTATGTGGATTCTTTAGTACCATGATATCCATGTCTGGTTTCTTATTTCATTTGGGATAACAAGAACAGTTACATCAGGCAAAAAGCCATGTCATGAAATACTTCTTCTGAGTTGAATAGTGATTTACTAGTGCTTTATTAACTTTCACTTCCTGGCCACCTCTACACTGGGAAGATGAAATGCAGATTTGCCAATTACTTAACAGAACCCTTGGCTCTGCCCACAAGTACGACCCTGAGGCTCCGTTGTTTGCCAATTCCATACATTACTCACATGATGCCCTTTCTGTTCATGGCTTGTGACAATGTTCCAGTGAAGCTCAAAGTAAGCTCAAGGTGCAGCACCTTATATTTTGATTCAGCACTCCACAGCTTCTAAACTGCGCATCCATTTCAACAACATTAGACCATTACGTCTGACTCCATCATGGGTCTTAATTTTCTTCCTAATTTTTACCCATTTGTTTTGCAACATTGGTCTTGATCTTGTCTTTTTTTCTATCCCATCATGTTGCAGTCAGATGGTTTTTATGTTAAGACTAAAACCTCATTTTGATATAAGAACAAGGAGATTGTGATGGAGCGATATATAGCATTAGTTTGGCCACAGCTGGAATATTGTCTATAGTCCTGGTCACCACACTACAGGAAAGATATGGATTGCATTATATAGGTGAAGAAGACATTCACCTGGATGTTAGCTTAGCTGGAGCTATGAAGAGAGACCAAATAGGCAAGAATTGTTTTCTCTAAAGCAGAGAAGCTGAGGTAGGGTTGGAGTTGGGGGAGTTGAGAATCTGAGGACTATGAATATGGTAGGTAGGAAGAAACTTTTCCCTAACCGGGGGCACAGTTTTAAGGTTTGGAGCAGGAGGTTTAGAGGAGGTTTGAGAACTTTGTCTTTCATTTAAACTGTTCTGGGTATCTGGAACTCACTGCCCAAAAGAGTAGAAGAGGCAGGAACTCTGAAAAATGTTTAAGAAGTATTTAGCTGAACACTAGAAATACCATAACAAACGAGGCAATGGGCCAGGTGGTGGAAAATGAGTTTGAAATAGATAAAATATCCATTCGATGGTTAACGCAGAATGATTGGCTGAGGGCCTCCTTGCATTCTGTCAAAACTCTATAACCATTGGTTTTTCACTCTCCTTTTAGGTATTGCAATGTGAAATCTATTATTTACCTCTCCTCTAATCTATAACAGATCTTCTCCTTTGTCCCTCCTGCCCCTTTCCACTGACTGAAAAACTCTCACATTTTTATTCCTCTTCAGTTCTGAAGAAAGATTATTGGCCAGAAACACTAATTCTGTTTCTGAACTTGCCTGACCTGCTGATTTTTTTCAGCTTTTTTTATTCTTTATTTCTGTTTTGCGCATCCACAGTATTTTACTTTAGGTTTATCTCTGCTGTTCTAGTGAGATTGTAGAAAGGAAGGGAGTTTCAGATGTTGTTTATCTGATGCCCCACTTGCCTCATGGTGCGGCTGCTTCTCACCCGTCTGACAATCCAAGTAATCCTCTCAGTGATCCCTGGAACTCTGTCACAGATTAAAGCATTGATACCGTCTGGTCTTCTATAAAAGAATATCAATAAAGTCTGGTGATGTGTGATTTTTAACTTTAAGAAAGTTTAAGCAATTGCCTCACAATCACAATATACAGAATTCCCAGCTTTTTCAGCTGAAGACAAAATTTGCAATAAACAAAAATGTCTGTTGTAAACCATCACCAATTTCACAGTTGCAGTAGAAGACAGTCAATACTTAAGAACTAGTTTAAAATTCAATTAGTTTTTCAACAATTAAAAATTCCAGTGAATCTCCAGTGTGATATTTAGATTTTTGATTATTCCTATTTTTAATATGTGCATTGCTTCTTTGAAATGGTGAGTGGATAAAGGAAAAAAAAAATCATGTTGCCTTCTGGTATTGCACTTCTCGATGCAAATCTATGAGTACAATGTGTAGCATGAATAATTATGTATCATTCACACCTCAGAGTTACTCAAATTGATATTGTGGTCTGATGCATAACTTACAACATAGAATTAGAATTGGAACATATAGATAACGTGAACAGAAACATTCAGAAAGTAACATCATATGTAGCAAAATCTGTGGAACCATGGAGCTAAGATTCAACTTCCATGTGGCTTGAGATGTCCAATAGCGGCTATCTGAACTTTTAGATTCATACACCTTATCCCTTTGACATCCTGTTGATTTCAATGAGAGAAAGTAACAGGCAGGTTGCATGTGGGGAGCTGATCCTCACATATTGGAGTATCAAGTTACAAGTTATGAAATGTGCACCTGAAATTTCTGAGTGTTCTTCCACTCTCTACTGCAGTTATTTAAATGTTATTTCAGGTTCAGAAGTCAGCTGTTTGAAAAGGAAGAGGAATTTTAACACCACTATTTCTAGCAGTGGATATGGCACCTGCCTGTATCAGGTGTGAGCGTCGAACTGTAGAAATCAAAATTCTAATGAAGCCTCATTGGCCACTGCCACCTTGCTCAGCAATTGTTGTTTTGCATGAAAAATGTTAAACTTTCGTCCCTGGAGCTAGAGAAACTTGAATACTCCTCTAGACCCTTTGTTGGGAGATTTTTCTTCAGCTACCACCAGGCTTTATCTTGTATAGACCAATGCCGCTACCTGCACATAAAGATACTAATGTGGAGTATCTCAGGCTGTGATGTTTGCACCTATACTGTTTCTAGGCTGTTTGATCCTTATCTCGAAGTAAGACTCTTTAACCCTCTGCATTCTGGACATCTACTTAACTAATATCTGTCCACAGTGGGTTCTCAAAAATAGCTCTCTAGTGTAGTGTCTAAGGCCTCTCCAATTGCATGCTCATTCTAGACTGATCTCTTTTCCCTTCCTGATTTACACTGGATTTGAAAATAGCGGTGTCGATGGTAGTCATGATGAGGAGGTCCCGGTGTTGGACTGGCAACGTTCTAAAGACTAGTTCTGCCAAATAAACCTGTTGGACTATAACCTGGTGTTGTGTGATTTTTAACTTTGGATTTGAAAATGTTGAGGGTCATGTTAGCTGACATTTATTTTAACTGTTCATCAATATTCCAAAGAACATAAGTTCAGCAATTGATAATGCAGCAAATTCTTATTGTTAATAAAAGTACTTTGTGCTACATCTGACTTCTGTAATTTTTAAATTTTGTATTAAATTATGTCAATCAGAAATAGTGCCGACAGCCACCAAAACCTTGAACCAAAGACTAGTCTAAGTGGCAGCCCCAACCTTTCAACTGTTCCACCACCTCCAAATAAATTCTATGCGCTTATAACAGAATATACAAAATATTAGACTGTCTTATTTACAATTCAAAATTTTTTGGCTATTCCTCAATGGTATTGTCCACGGGACGAAGGGTAAAGCTGGATGTATCAGTTTTGGAACATAACCTCAGGCCAACCATTAACTTCTCAAGAAAAGGAAACAAATAGATCAAAGCTTTAGCAAAAAGCTGCAGGTTCATAGAATCCCTGCAGCGTGGATGCAGGCCATTTGGCCCGAGTCCACACCGACCTAATTGGTAAAACTCTGTTCATGGAGCAAAAACTCTTGTCAGATTTCAAACCAGGACATAAATCTGAATAAGGGACAGAAAGCTAGAAGCCACGGTCATCAGATAAACAGATCAACTGTGCTCTAATATTATCAGAAGGAATATTCAGGAGGAACAGGAAGGCATGCAAAAGGATGTTCCTGATGACCAGAAAGTCTGGAGCTAGAGGACACAGTTAAAGGATACAGGGTAGGCTGTTTAGGACTGAGATGAGAAGAAATTTCTTCAGCCAGAAGGTGGTGAGCTTGTGAAATTCCCTGCTACTGAAAAAGCAGTTGAAGCTAAAGCACTGAATGGTTTCAAGAGTGAGTTAGATATATTCCTTAGGGCTAAAGGTATTAAATTGTATGGTGAGAAAGTGGGAACAATTGAATGATCAGCCATTTTCATCTTGAATGGTGAGCAAGTTCAAAAGGCTAAATGGGCTACACTTACTCCTATTTTCTATGACCTTGCTCAAGCCAAGAAGTGGGACTGAGTATGATTATCAGAGGATGTGGGTAAGTATAGCTGGAGAGTATCAGATGGTGCACTGAATGCTACAAATATTCCAACAGCTTCACCCTAGTACTGAAATCAAGCAAACCCAGATTGAGTCATCCAGTCAGAGCATTGGGATGTCTTAACCTGTGAGCTTTGAACTTTGAAGGGCTGGGCTGGGCAAGTTGGAGCTATTGCTTATAATCGTGATAACGGTTATAATAATATTAAAGATTACAAAAACTAAATAAGTAAGAAAAAGTACTGGAATAATGTAGATAACGTAAAGAAAACCTTAAGGGAAGAGGTGAGATTCATACAAATCATGATATTGTAACTGATGACATGACTTCAAAATCAATAAAAGAGAAGATTGTTTCTCCTGTATATCCCTTCAGGGGGTCTGACAATTTTAGATCTTGAATGATCTATTCATCTGAAGTACATGGATTCTGATTTCTTGTCCCTTAAAGACAGAGCAAAGAGTCTGGTTAACACTGAGAGAGGTTTTGCCCTGTATCTAGGCTTGTACCACCTCTGCTGCATTTTGCATATGTCTTATTTTTAATACCTACTTGTGGTTTAAAATGGGCATGCATAGAGAGAGGGTTTAGAATGCACTAGAGAGTTGTATTTGAGAACCTACTATGTACAAGTGTAAATAAAAGAGTGTGACAATACATAAGGAGTTGAAGACTCTTACCGGGAAATAAGCAGCAAGCAGCCTCCTGACAGTATACATAGTGACTCCTATGGCCCAGAGATACTCCAGCATGATACCTCAATATGCAGGTAATAACGCAACACTTAATGCATAGGATAAACCACCATGGTTTACATTGTCTACCATGTGTGCGTTTTCTGGTATTTTTACAGCACTCCACCCAATCTGAATTGGTGAATTCATAGCCAGATAACCCTAATTGCCATATGCTTTACTAACCAGCATTCTGCTAAACTGAAAACTGCCAGGCTAACCTTTTGTTTATCTTTTGCAACTTCTGATGGGAACAGCAAGGACAGACAGCAAGAAAGATAAGGCACATTAAAATGCTGGAAAGGTGCCATACAATGCTGGCTCATTGGAAGGTCAACATATAACATGTGCAATCAACACCAGACTAGCAAGGTAAGCTGAATTGGTTCTGAATTTGACGAGATAGGGAGGTTAGTACAGGCAAAAAATGAGACAGGTTTGGTTTATCGATGGAGTTAAAAGCGGAACCCTGAAAATGAAAATGAAGTGATAAGCAGGGTAAAAATATAGTGACAGGAAAGCTTTTTAAAAAAAGCTGCATCTTCACTGGTGAGAAATTAATGTAGAAGGCCACATGGTAACAATAAACCAGTGAGCAGCTATGTAGTAACTCAAGTGCATCTATTTGTTATTACATAAATTGGTGAGGGTTAATTAAAATTAAATAAATATTTCCACTCTAACTTAGGTGACCTACAACCTAGCTATCATACCTTCAACACAAATAGAAAGCCTATTGATTTTTTAAATCCGAGATATACCACACTGTATACATTATACAAAAATAAAGCATCAATACACAACAAACATATTATATATGAGCTGTATAATCAAATAAATAATCATTCTTCAGTCATCCACATAACCTCTGATCTACTGAAACACCCTGAAGATTAGTGTTCTCAAATATAATTCTAACTCAGTTAATTATTATGAGTTTAAATATAATGCGTATAATCTCTGAGTGCCTGAGTTTAAAGTTAATATGCAAACATGGAACAGACAGCAACAATTAGTAAACAACCAAACTAAACCATTACAGGGTTAATTCTCCAACTTTGTATTCCTTGCATGGAGTTCCAACCAGCGAGAATACATATGGGAAATTTTGCATGCAATGGATGATATTCTGCCCATGTCTTTGGGTCAAGAGACCATGCACAACAAGGTCTCTTATCATTAATAAATAAAAATGTAAATTTAACTTTATATGTGAATTTTCAATGGATTCTCTCCCATCTGTGAAGTAATGTGTTCATGTGATAGCTTAAAGGTTCTTAATGGTCACTTAGAGCACATTTTATGGCCATTCTATTTGGTATTCAAGTCAAGTGATGCAAGATCCAAAGCCCATCCAAATGTCAGCAGTCGGCAGTTTATGCTCCATCTGCCTCAAAGATAAAAATCAGTTAATAACATGGTTGCAAACATTGTGGTTCGATTAGAAGTGTTGTTCACAAAAGCTAGTCCATACTTCAAATGAAGGGAAAAGAATGCTGGGGAACTGTTCTAGGATATTTATATCCCTTAGAAGCAATGAAATGGAAGTCCATGAGCAGGAAGAAGTCTGTGTTAAAATCCCAAAGACTAAAAGATTTTTTTTTAAAACCATCTCTTCGCGTCAGATATTTGACACAAATCTGGGGTAGTATTTGCCCACTCACTCAACTTGTCCATTGAGGACAGTACCGATTGTCCATTCAAACAGCCCAATGAAAGGACCAAGAACTCAATGGCCTCAGCAGCGCCACCAAGAGCCGATGTGGAGAATGAGTGGTGTGCCTGTATTCAGAGGCACTCTTGCAGGGGTGAGCACTAGCAGGTGGGATTTGATGATGTAAGGGTTGGGGGTGGGGGGCATGTGGAGGGAACCTCCCACAACAAGGCACCATTCAGTCCTGTGAAGACCATTGATTGCTTATGAAAATAGTATCAATTGTCTCTTTACCGAATCCAATTAGCCAACCATTAGTGTCAGCGCAAGAATCAACCTGAGTGAGTGGTGGGATTTCCCATGTGACTCCCATGCACTTAACCCATTCATTGCCTCAAGCCTCACCTACAGGGCTACAAAACTTTTAGCCATAGATTACTGTACTTAAAGCGGAGTGCAGAAAACTTTGCTGAATAAGATACCAGTGCATTTTTAAAATGCACACTATTTGTGCAGTCAAAATTGGGCTTGAAGTATTTTATGGATGTACACTCTCAAGTAATAAAACTAACATTTCTAATGATGCACTTTCAATGTACTGCTTGCCAGATGGACATTAATGTGGGAAATTATTTTATATTTATTAAGACACATGAGAAATCATGGACTGCATGGTCAGAATTTCCCAATATGTGCACTGCTTAGGCAAGTCTTTGCATCAGAATTGTGCAGTCAGATTTTGTGACTATCTGGGCAGTCATATGTCTTTCACTTTAATCCACCATGGGGAGGGAAGAAGTGTGTGGGGTGGAGAGATTAGCAAAATACTTTCAGTCATGTTGGCACATTCATGTTAATATGCAAACAAACCTGTTCTGCATCAATGCAAAAGTGCCAGTGCTGCGTCTGCATGAGATTAAATACTTGGGTAACGCCTATGCTTGGTTAACATGTGAGCCAATGGAACGTCAATTAGCCTCAAGTGTTTGATATGTGCCACCTAACAGATGTGTTAGCAGATTTTACATTCATGGAGCTAAATTAAATAAGAATTTATGTAAGGGTGCATAAAGCATACAATAGAGAAATGATAGTCATGTCCCCAAGGGGTCAATTTTACAATCACTGTCTTCAGTACAAAAATGCATTGATCTTGAAGATGACACAGGAACACCGAAATATATTGTGAGGAGCATAGTGACAGACTTCAGAATGGTAAAAAATGGGTTGGTGAAGTAAGCAGATACATGGCAGCTAAAGTCTAACACAGAGAAGTGTGAAGTGATTCACACTTTACACAGTGATAAACAGAATGAGGAGACCATAAAACTAATTGTTAAAGAGGATGCAAGAATAAACAGATCTGGGGATAAATGTGCAAAAGTCTTCGAAGGTGACAAGGCAAGTTGAGAAGAATGTTCCAAAAGCATGCTGCATATTTGGCTTTACTGGTATAAGGCTGGATATTAAACTTCAGGAGCATGTGGATGTTGGAGCAGATGAGGTGGAGTTAAAAGCAAGCAAACTGACAGTGCATCAGGAAGCCAGTTCCAGCCCATCAACTTCAATATGCAACTGCAATGTGTTAGGCTCTGTTAGCAACTCTCTTAGGAAAGATGGGCTGTCAATTTTAATAAGCTAATCACCAACAGGATTTTCCCTCCCACCAATAAGGGATCTCTCTTTAAAGAGCCTCACCGCTCCAAAATTTTAATGATTGCACCCTGGGGAGTGATGCCATTAAAGAAAGCTAGGGGTTCAAGTGCATATTTCCTTGAATGTGGAAAGACAGGAAGACAGGGTGGTATGGAAGATGTTTGGCACATTTGCCTTAATTGGTCAAAGCATTGAGTATAGGAGTTGGGGTACTATGTTGCGGCTGTTCAGGACATTGGTGAAGTCATTTTTAAAATACTGCATACAATTCTGGTCACCCCTCTATCGGAAGAATGTTGTTAAACTTGAGACGGTGCAGAAAAACTTATAAGGGTTTTGCCAGAACTGGGCCATAGGGAGAGATTGAACAGATTGGGCCTTCTTCCCTTGAAGTATCGGAGGCTACGGGTGACCTTATAGAGGTTTATAAAATCATGAGGGACATAGATAAGATGAATAGCCAGGGTATTTTATCTGAGATAGCGGAGTCCAAAACTAGAGGGCATAGGTTTAAGATGAGATGGGAATGATTTAAAAAGGGCCTGAGGGGTAAAAGTTTCACAGAGGATGATGCATGTATGGAATGAGCTGCCAGAGGAGGTGGTGCAGGTGGGTACAATTACACCAATTAAAGGGCATCTGGATGTGCATATGAATAAGAAGGGCTTTGAGGGATTTGGACCAATTGCTGGCAAATGGAACTAGGTCAGATTGGAATGTTTGGTCGATGTGGAAGAATTGGACTGAAGGTTCTTTACCATGCTGTATAACTCTATAATCCTATTTGACTCAGGGCAGCGCTAAATAAAAATGTGCCTTTGTGTATCAGTATTCCATCTGGTCAATTCTTTCACTGCACTCACAACTCAAAGTCCATCAAATTTCATGTTTGCAATGCTCCTTTAAATACTGGACTTCTGATCAACTCATATATCATATCTATGTCAAGCTATCATATCTATATAAGACAATTGGTCAGGAAAATCAGAATCAATATGTTCATATAGCATCTGGTTTAAAAAGCTACATACCTTTGATAGAAACGACAGAGTGGAGGGGGTGAAGGTAATAAAAAGAAATTTCCAACATCTTTCAGTTCTGAAGAAGCATCAAAGCAGACTAAAATATTAACCCTGTTTCTCTCCCCACAATAGTTCCAGACTTTGAGATTCTCCAGCATTCTGTTTCATATAAAGATGTGTTGTCCCTTGCAGTGGGGCTTTCTCTGCACTAATAGAAACTCTCACATTTAGCAGAGGATGGCTGGGGTGCAATTGATGTTCCACTCTGGGTACCACACTATTGGAATTATGTCGAACCGTGAGCAGGCAGAGCAGTAGAATGGTATCAGCAGTTGGTTGTTCTCTTTACATCAGAGATGATAAAGAGGAGATTTTGTAGACAGAATCAAAATTGTGAATACTTTGAAAGTTTATTTGTGTTTATCCTGTTTCCAGTGTCAGGAGGACCAGTGAATGGATGTGAATCAGAGGTGATATGGGAAAAGTAATTAAATGGTGAACTATGATCTAAAATATGTTGCCTGAAAGCGTGGCGGAAGCAGATTAAATCTGTCCTTGCTGTATCACAGGAACCACTGCTCAATCATTCGTTACCAATTTTATTCTCCTAATCTGTGCTGTCCTTTCCATTCTAGACATCAACATGTAGGCGGAAACCCTTTTCCTGTTCAAAATTAATGAACATACAGCAGATGACAAATATAAGAGTTCTGAATCATGCACAACTCTAACTTAAAAACTGCTCTTATCTTCCCAGACATGTGGAGTACGACTGATTACTCATGGCTTTGTCCTTTAAAAAAAAACTTTCCTCTGTGCTCCATGAGGGAATTAAGGTGATATTTTTCACAGCCAAAACATATTTCAAACAAGCTTTCAAAAGACTTCCGGAAAGATTAGATTGAGGAAGGAACTTAATAATTGTAGAACACTTTCAGTTAGAATTTGAACAGTTAACGGAAAAAGAGGGCCACCACTAATAGTTAGAACCCTCAGTAACTGAATCCAAAATAAAGTTTGGAGAAGTGCATCTGTGGATAATTAGTTAGGCTAGTATGAAAAGATGAATGAAGAAGGAATGTAGCAAAAATCACCAACCCCAAAGTGAAACCAAGCATCTTTTAGAAACACAGGATGACCTAATATTACAGCTTCCAATGAAAGGATGAAGTTGTATTTTCTCCTCACATCACAGAGGAATAAATGAATACCAGAGAACCATCAGTTCTATATTAAATATAAACTGTCAACACAACCTTGCCCAACTATAAGGCCATAAGATATAGGAGCAAAATTAGGCCATTCAGACCATCGGGTCTGGTCTGCCATTCAATCATATGTTATGATTGTTTCTCAACTGATATGTTTCTCAACTCTATTCTCCTGCCTTTTCCCTGCAACCTTTAATCCCGTTACTAATCAAGGACATAGCTATCTCTGTCTTAAATGACTTCGCCTTCACAGTGTCTGTGGCAACGAATTCCACAGGTTCACCACCCTCTGCCTGAAGAAATTCCTCATCTCTGTTCTTCTGGGTCATCCCTTCACTCTGAGGCTGTGTCCTCAGGTCTTTCTTACAAGTGGAAACATCTTTTCCACATCCACTTGATCTCAGCCTCACAGAGGCAAGTATTAGTGAGATACACAGCAGTCCATTGCTTTTCATTATTCATAAAAATGATTTGGATGTGAACATAGGAGATATGGTTAATAAGTTTGTAGATGACAGTAAAATTGGAGGTGTAGTGGGCAGCAAAGAAGATTATCTCAGATTACAATGGGATCTTGATGAGATGGGCCGATGGGCCAAGGAGTGGCTGACGGAGTTTAATTTAGATAAATGTGAGATGCTGCATGTTGAAAAGGAAAATCAGAGCAGGGCTTACACACGAAATGGTAAGGTCATGGAGAGTGTTGCTGAACAGAGACCTAGGAGTGCAGGTTCATAGTTCCTTGAAGGTGGAGTGACAGGCAGATAGGATAGTGAAGAAAGCATTTGGTATCCTTGCCTTTAATGGTCAGAGCATTGATTATAGGATTTGGGAGTTGCGGCTGTGCAGGACATTGGTTGGG